>NW_009716320.1:0-447 GCF_000703405.1 Apaloderma vittatum
TGGATCCCATCCGGCCCCATAGACTTACGAGCATCCAATTCCTTTAGCAAGTCCTTCTCACAGAAGGCAGTGGAATCACAGAGGGTGCTGGAATCACAGAAGGGTGCTGAAATCACAAAATTGAAGGAAGAATCACAGAAGGGTGGTGGAATCTCAGAATTGAAGAAAAAATCACAGAAGGGTGGTGGAATCACAGAAATGAAAAGAATCACAGAAGGGTGGTGGAATCACAGAAGGGTGGTGAAATCACAGAAGGGTGGTGAAATCACAGAAGGAATCAGAGCAGCGTGGTGAAATCACAGGATTGAAGAAAGAATCATAGAAGGGTGGTGGAATCCAAAATTGAGGAAAGAATTCCAGAAGGGTGTTGGAATTACAGAAGGGTGCTGGAATCACAGAATGGTGCTCGAATCACAGAAGGGTGGCAAAATCATAGAAGGGTGGTGG
>NW_009716321.1:0-22076 GCF_000703405.1 Apaloderma vittatum
CTTTTTCCTGGATTCTTGTTATATTGTCTGCCCTATCGTGCTCTTGAAGTAGAATCGATTGTCGCGAGCCCGATCTATACGTTGTGATAAATTAATAAATGTTTGTGTTTGGACCTTGAGACTTGTCTCACCGTTGTCCACGCCGTTGGTGTATTACGAATCTGAAAGTCACTTGTCCCTCTCCCCTGAGTGGGACGTGACAAGTGGTGACAACTCTGTACATACATTACAATATGTAAATAGCAGCATTGCCTTTCCCTGGAAATGTTTGATATGTATCTGTTAATAAGATCAATTTCTCTTCATATGTATTCCAACATGTTTATTAATCTGTTGTTCAGGATAATTTAAAAACAGTAGAGTTTCTGATAGCAAAACACCATGTCATAACGAAATTAGAACAGTTTACCATGAGAATCGTTACAAAATGGTTTAGATGTTAATATTCTAGACAATTTGATTACTAATCTATTATCCAGGCTGCTTGTTTCGCACTATATGTTCTTTTTAAGTGCTGAGAACTCCACATAATTCCTTCCAGTACAAATGAAACTCTTTCTGTACCAAAGTGTCAATCCTTTGTGATATATAAAAAATGTGACTGCATATTGATGCTTACTTGCTACCTAAATTGTTAGAATGTTTATTCAATTTGTTTACTTAATATCCTGTCCTTGAGTTAGGATAATCAACTGTTTAAAATATATGTTGTTAAGATTCCAAACTGGAAAACTTTGGATTAAATCTAGGCAAAGGTAATTCTTTCGTCTCTCAGAATGAGATTCAGCTCATGGACTAAACCTAAATTTAGACATCTACATGTAGATACCTACCTGATAGCAATAAATTCCTACATTTAAGCAGCTGTATTGAGTCCAGAGGACAAAGAACCATTTTAGATTTTCTATATTTAGATTTATTTTTTATTTATATTTAAATTTACGTATTTCATATTTATTTGTATTTAGTTTAATTACATTTTATGTATTTAATTTTACAACAGTAGGAATCATAAAACTTGTTAGTTTAGACAAGAAAGATTAGTAAGGTTAGAAGGAAGCATGAAAAAAAATACAGATTGATTACAACATAGTAACACAGTTTAGAAGAACATGTTAGGAAACGAGTATTGTGTCCTATTATTTTTAACTTTTAGCATTTGAAAATGTAGGTGTGCCAACACAATGGTGCACTGGGACATAGTAACTCTAGGAGGATTTTAAGAACATTGAATAAAAGCACTGGGTTGAGTGAGTGAAAACATACTCTTTAATTTCTGCTTTGATAGTTTATTTTATAGTATTGCCAGACAACATGTTACTTACAGATTTCAAACATTCTGATTGAAAAATGTAACCAAGATATGCTCCTTTCATGAAAGGGTTCAGCTACCTTTGCATAGCAGAATTTGTTGTTTGTGGGTGTGTGATATTGGGAATGCAGTGGACTCCGGACATGGATAATCCTCGCCACGAAGGCTTTCAGGCTGTAGTAAATGACTGAGACGACTTTGGCATTATAACAGGTCAGAATTTAGAGCAGAAACTGCATGTTCAGTGCTTCCTCACCTATGTGATTTAGATGTAGAAAGGGTTCTTAGACTGAACCAGAGGAGGATGAAAGGCTGTTCACTCCAGCTGGTAACAGCTAGCAGGACAGCTCTTTCTGAGTTAGCACACCCTGGGTCCTTGGACTGAAGATGTTGATTTTGGAAATGCAGTGACAGAAATGGGTGGTGGATGTTTAGTGTTACAGTCTGCTTTGCGCCCTGTGCCATCCATCCACAGCAGCTCCCATGCTGCAGCAAGACTTCTGCATTTAACAGCTTTGTCTGCATTCTCCCTTTATCTGATGGAAGGAGACACTTTTTTACATAAGAAAGCTGTTAATTAGCTCTTGACAAGATTAATAAGGACTTGTTTTGACATAATTAGGGCTAATTCCATTACTCCTGAGGCTAAGGCTGCGCTAGAACAGAGGCTGAAAAACTTTATATGCAAACATAGATTCAGAAATACTCCATAAGCAAACCTATTTTACAAAAGTTTAATAGACATATGCATACAAAAGCTGTGTATACGAAGTCTGTTTTACAAAAACACATTGTGTGAAGGAAAAATTATTTTTCATAGTATGTAGTGGAGTAGAATATAATGAGTAGTTGTTATTTCTTACATCTATATTTCTAGGCTAAATCCACTGCCTTTACACTTTCGCATATTCAGCGCTAAAAAGAAAGCAAATAGCTTTTCTGTGGAACTCCTAAAATAAACACTTAGCTAAGGTCAAAGCCCTGCCTTCTAACCCCTATGGAAAACTGTCATTTGCTTGACGAGGTTATTTGGATGATTCGAACATAACAGGAGTTATTTACATGTAAGTCTGAAAGAAGAGTAACTGTCCATACCATTTAAAACAGAAAAATAATTGTTTAGACTCTTCCAATGCTTTTTGTCAAGCTCTACAAGAGTAAGTGCAAGGCGAGCCTTCATTTAACACTTCTCTGAACTATTGTCTCTTCAACAGAGGAAACAGGGACTTCAGAACCATAGAATGGTTTGTATTGGAAGGGACCTTTAAGAGCCATCTAGTCTGACTTCCTTGACATGGCAGGGACATCTCCCACTGGATCAGGTTCCTCAAAGCCCCATTCAACCTGGCCTTGAACATTTCCAGGGAGCAGGTACCCACAAATTCTCTGGACAACCTTTACCAATATCTCATCACCCTCACAGTGAAGAATTTCTTCCTTATATCTAACCTAAACCTGCCCTCTTTCAGTTTGAAACATAACCCCTTGATTAAATTTATATGACTTAAATATAGATACTGCGAACAATAATGACTGAGTTTTGATCTGATGAAAAATGTGTTTTGAAAATTCTATATCAAGCAAATATGTCATTAGGAATATGGCCCAAACTGCATTGACTTCAAGAGAAGCATCACTGAAAGGTTTTATAGATCTGAGAAGAGTGAGGTTTGGGTTTAGATAGTTGAACCTTTCTAAATGTAATGTATTTCTTTATTATGAAGTAAAAGTATCTGTTCTAAATCCATTTGCAAAGTGTGTATTCTAGATCTATTTCTAAATCTACCTAGCCTGCAAAAAAACTACTTTATTTACATTCTTATTCCATGATTTCTGCTTACCTGCTCATAGTCTCTGATGGGTTATCTACTTGAAAATAACTGCAAAAATGCTTTATATCTGTAAGATGTTACCATAAACCACAATTTTCTTCCTGGGACGTAATTGCCACTCATGCAGTTACTTAAAAGCTATGTATTACACACTCAAAATGCATAGGATATATTGAATGCAATGTCAAAAAAGATACAGTCATACTGGAATAAGTACAGAGAAGGACAGCTGATGATCATTAATTTCTGTGTTAAGTGTCTGAATAAGTAAAGCCTACTAGTTATTACAAACAACACCGAAGGGAAGCTTATCACCAAGTTCTACAAAACCATAAGTAGTACTGGAAAAGGGGAACAGGGAGTGACCGTTGACAAGGTATCACCATACAAGAGTTTTAGGGCATCAAATACTTTAGCAATATACATGTTCAAACAATCAAAGGGAATGAAATACTGTGGACAATGAACTCAAAAAGCACAACTGATCAATTCATGAAAGGAATGAGCGTTGGGAAATCTTCTCCCATAAATACAGCACATCTAGCTTGAGGAGGCCATTCTAGCTGTGAGTGAGGTCTTTGGCATGGGTTCTTCAAGAATGTTCTTGTATAAAAGTATCACCTGCTTGCCTGTTTTTCTGTGACTACACGCTGTTGGAGATCAGATATTGTTCTGTTCCAGGACTGCTGTCCGGAGCTTCTGAGAAGATTTTTTTTTTTAATTAGACATGATATTCAATGTATTAAATCATAATAGACCTTTCTGTTCAGATAAGCTATGAAGGGTAGAACTTGAGGAAAGAATAAATCAAAAGCCGACTTGAAATTCTGGCTCCCTGATACTTCATATAGTAGTTTAACTCAACCTGTGAATTAAGTAAAACAAAGCTAGCCTGGATGAGGGCTGTTTGGAAGGCCAGATATGTCCTTGGGAACCAGTCTGAACAGATGGCCACAACGCACTGATGCCAATGGAAGAAACTGGCCGTTTATAAAAAGTTTTCTCCTGACCTTCTTCCCAAGCTTGCTAGTGTGTTCAGAATCAAAGGGAGTCGGCCTTCTGAAAAGTTCCATTTTTGTATCTCTGGAACAAATAGCATGCTCCTATCATTTAACTATAATAGCTTATGGGTTCAGTGCTCCAACATGAACCGCCTCATCTGGTACTTTAATCTCAGTGCTAGAATAGTGCATTTGGCTTAGAAGGCAAGAATAAAAGCAAGTGTCTTGAGAGTGTGGAGCTATGAAGTAACCACATATAACATTTCTGAAGTAAAGCACATTTGTAAAGCTTCAAAGTGATCTCTTGCTAAAAAAAGAGCATTCTTACACAAACAGTATTCACTTCTTCTCAAACTTGAGTACAACTGTCCCAGCCTTGACCTTATCCAACTGTATAGAAAGTTTTCTATGTGATAAGTATGACTTAAGTTCAGATGTTAACCATTTCCCCTCTATTTTTTCCAAGCTTTTTTTTTTTAATCACATCTATGAAATATGAAATCTTCAAAACTTGATACCAAAAATCTGAGAGTAAGTCATTTTATCTTTAAATAGTTATAAGGAAGCATATAGTCAGATTGAAAAACTGTGACAGGAAACTCCCTATGCTTCTTGAAACAAAAATTTTGCCTGAAGTTAGTATTCACAGCTACAAAGAGGTGACAGGTGATCTCCGTAGGCACTTTCAGCATCTGAATGCTGCATTCAGGATCTTAACCCATCATTTAAATGCCACTAACACTCATCAAATTCCCACCTAACCCTGTAGGTACCTAAAGTGCCTTTAGCTCAGCAGGGAATAAAAAAGGAATAGTGGGCATTAATCTCCCTCATGTTATCCTTTGTGATTATTCCACATAATTTCCCACGTGACATCTAAACTGAGAAAATCCAGAGCAGAAGATTCCCCATCTGTGTAAATCTTAGCCTGTCCTAACTTCAGGTGAAGGTGGGATTTAAGCATACCCCAGACATTACCCAAATCTTGTTTACTGGGAAAAGAT
Source organism: Apaloderma vittatum (assembly GCF_000703405.1). NCBI lineage: Eukaryota > Metazoa > Chordata > Aves > Trogoniformes > Trogonidae > Apaloderma > Apaloderma vittatum. The sequence goes on from NW_009716321.1 coordinate 5,150, forward strand.
AACTGAGGCACAGGCTGGCTGTCACCTATGGTGAACTTTTAAGAGGTCTTTGTTTTGAAACACTGCAGAGTCTCCCACAGTGCAAAGCTACAAGTCACTTAAGGGGGAACCCAGGACATTTGTACTTCTCTGGCAAGAACTGTCTATTTTGAGGACGTCCAGGAGCAAGGTGCTAAACTTATGCCTTCACCCTCCTACACATGTCTTGCTTAGCCCACCTGCATGACCTTGCTTAGTCCTCAGGCATATAACACGTCTTAACTCCAAAACAGACCTGAAAGTACCTGAAAGTCAGTACCTTTCCACACAGTCAGTACATTCTAGGTTGTCTATTTCCTCCTTCTGCCGTTGACTGAAATTGATTTTGTATGAGATAGTTTGCAATTGACTTGCCTGGCAAGTGGAATGTAGTTTTCTGTACTATCTTGTTTATGTTTTCTTTAGAATTAGCTAAAAGTTTAATTAAATTATGAAGAGATGAATGTTCAGGGTTTTTCTTAAGGAAAATCTGTTGTTTGTCTAAATCAAACTGACAGATTTCAAAACCTCCTGCAGACTGGAAACATGAAGAAAGTTTTTCTAAAATTATTTCCAACAAAACCTGGTGTCCTTTAATTATCAAAAGATTTTATTTTTTATTAAAGAGAAAATGTCCTGAAATTCTGTAACTACTCTTAGAAATTAGATGGGACAAAACTAAGAACCAGCTCTCTCCCCCTTCCTCAACACTTTCCAGGTGCCAGAGCTATTCCCACCACCCTCAAATCCCTCCCAAACCCCTTCTCCTTCCTTATAGGAATGCTCTAATCTCAAACCTCTTACTTCAAGGGTAAGTCTTCCTTTCCCTTGCCCCTTCCAAAGTCCTCACCATGAGATGCAAAGTGTCTCTTTCCGCTGTGCCCACCAGCTGAGCAGACCAGGGTGCTCAGCAGTGAGCTGAGCTATGGCACACTAGGGAGCAGTTAGGCTGAACATAGAGTTTTAATAATGAAATTTTATGGACCAAACATGCTCTTTGATGAGCCTGAGCTGTCGGTAAACTATGTCCTGTGCCAAAGTGAACCGGATGACTTCTCTGGGCCCTTTTCTTTTCTATTTTCAAATATACTCATCCAGAGACAGCTCAGCCTCTGCCATTACCCAGTGGAAATCTGATAATAAAAGAACAAAGCAGCACTCAGGATGGGCTCCAGAGAAGTCAGAGACACCACAAATCTTGCTTGCTTTGAAAATGAAAAAAAAATAAGGTACTTACCTATTGAACAAACAGAACAAACAAAATCAATATAGGAAATCACCTAGGAAAACATTGCACAGGGCATTTCATTCTCCATCTTGGCAGAAGGCAATGGTGGAGATGACTTGCATATGGAGTTGTTCATTGCATCTAGAAATGGTTACAGAAATGTTGTCAGCACATTTTCATTTGGAAAGGGCGTTTTAGCAACAGCGATATATTTAAATACAACATGTTACACTAGAGGGGCTTTGATCCAGAGAAATGAACATTTCACTTATCGCTACATTAAAAAAAGTCCTTAGTAAACTGCTATGACTTTTCATCTTGTATGTTAGCTTTGGCATGGCATTTCATGGAATTTTGTAACTAGCACATATGTAATCATGTAAAAAGTAATAATAAAAATTTAAAAAATCTGGATAAAGTATTCAGGAACTATGAAAATTTTGTTCAGGTCCAGCAATGCCCTTCAATGGGCTCAATGCATAGTTACCCTCATCAATATACCTATATGAAGGTAGATGTACAGGTATCCTTATACTGGTAGTTAATTCGTTTACGTCTGATTTTCCACCTCTTCCAGGTCTTTCTTGAAACTTAAAAGCTTAAACTGAATTTCTCTTCTATCAGGTTTAGGATCTAAAAACACTTTCTGTATTTAGAGTGATTTAAACTATATCTTTTATAATGTCGTATATACAAAACTTCCTACCTCCATTTTCTCAGTTTCCTAAACTTTGAATAACTTGCTCTTTCATCCCATCATTTTCCTACAGTTTGCTTAAATTTAGTTGATATACTCAATAACTTATGCCCCAGAGTAAAATCCCTTCTCATATGAAGGAATTAGATGTCTTTTATGTGCATAAATTTAGGATATTCAAGTATCACCTTTCTTATAGGCAGAGGTTGAGAAATACAAAGTCTTTTTCCCTTTCAAGGTAAAAAATAAACTTATCTTTTATTAGCAGTGAGCCAAAAACTTGTCCTGTTCTCATTGTGTTCACACATAATGAATTTCTAAGGTTTTCAATAATAATCTTAATGAACAAGTCAGGGAATTAGTTGGCTGTATAAGTGACTGCAATCAGGTCACTAAAAGGGTAAGACAATCTTAAAATTAGTGAGGCACTGGGGAAGGCTATTTAGAACACTTCAAAATGTATATGTTGAGATAGTCAAGAAACCTTTTTAACTTGATCTTTTGCTAGAAAGAGGTCTCCCACTTGTTGAAAAATCACAAACCATCCATGTATAATTTAATGTTTTTGTATAACTTTTTTATTTGGAGCAAAAGACACAAGTTTGCACAGTTTCTCAGCACGTCTTTGTTTAAATTTCTGCATTTTGGTGGTTGTCCTGGTTTGAGCTCAAACCAGGACAGTGATGCACAACAGGAGGAATATGTGCAGTTTCTTTCACCCTTTAAATAACAGAGACTGACAGTGGACTGGAAAAATATATATTGAAGAGTAGTTCTTGGTGCAATTCCATTAGGCAGGCAGGGCAGTGGTGTAGCAAAGCGACAGCTGATGACACCTGGTTGTGATGACAGTAATGTGCAGTGTCTGTGTGTGTCTTTCTCTCTTGTGGTTCGTGGTTGCTGAATCCATGGTTAACAACCAACTGCTGCTACCCATGACTGGAACTAAACTGTGGGTTCAGCCAGTGGAGACGTCATTCAAAAATTATTTTTCAGACATTGAAATTAAACTAAAATGTGACTCCTTAGGTTACATATAATTTAATGGTTTTTCTGGTTTTAATTTTTACAACCGCAATGTTAATATCAGTCAGGACAGAGGTGTCACAAAGTATTTACATAAAAAAAATTTGTGTATTACATAGAGTTTTACTCTCACTAATGGTATCTTTTTATGTTCCAATGGTCTACAGCAGAAATTCACACATGTGAGTGTGTGACTGTAGAAGAATAAAATGACAAAAGACAAAACTCAGATGACAGTGTGGGTTTGTCTAAGAAAAGCAAAATAAAGCAAAGGTAGGATCAAAGTGGTATGGAACAAAAAACTATTATGGTTCTGGACACTTAAGAAATGCTTTTATATGAACAAGAAATACATTGTAAACACAGCTGATATTTCACAATTGATTCTTTCGAAGACGACCTGTGCAGAACGACGGTAGTTCAAATTCCAATTCAGTAATGAGGATGAAAAGCCAAAGGCTAAAACTATCCAAAAGAAGCTAAATTTTATCAAGGTAAAAATGCTTCTGAAATGTGTGTCTTCATTTGTGCTGAAAAAAAAATAAATCCAAACCACCCCCCACCAAACCCTCTCTCACTGCAAAAGGTTGACTTTTTAAAACTATTTAATGGTTTTCACTGCACATGTCAAGTAGGTTCTGTCTACAGCTAATACAAATTAACCATTCTGTACTGAAACTGATCTCTTAAGTTGTGACTAGTAACAGGGAGGACTAATCTGTTTAATCTACTTTAGGTCTAACCCATTCTTGCAATGGAAAATGAGAAAATTATATATATATTTTTAAAAAGAAATAATTTCACCACTTGTTTTGTTTTTGAGAAAACAGTGTATTACTTGGCGTAAGGGGTAGGGTATTGTGCAATACACAACAGAGTTCATACTTTCAGTCCATTGCAATGTTTCAGCATAGTTTCACTTAGGTCAGTGCTGCTGCAACAAATTACATCAGCAAAGGATCTGCTATAGAACTAGGCTGCAAATTTAGTGTGTAACATACAGACACAAAAAAAGTCCTATTCATAATGAAAAAGTAAGAACAAAGGCTTGAGTTCTTAGTAAAAAAAACCCTCCAAAACTCCAGCCAAAAAAATTTACAGTTATTCTTGCTTCCAATGACTCCCAATTCACTCGTCACTAAGCCATACTAGATATTTGTTTTAGGGTATCTTAGTTCTATATACCAGATACGGAAGATAACAAAGCTTAAGGGCAATGCAAGGGGCAAAGTGACATAAAGAAGCACAGAAATAGAGAAATCAGCAGAGCTATCTGGAAGACAAAAAATATGATAAAAAAATGCCAAACCAACAACCAGAAGTCTACTATTTATGTCAGCAGAAAGGTTTAACTTGAAAAAAGAAAAATTACAACTATTTTCTTTCTATTTTTTGGATTAAAAAAAATGTTTGCTTTAATCAAATCTAAGAACCTAAAGCATCTCAGTAAAATCCCTCTTTCTAGTTCCAGTAATGTAAAAGGAACATAAGTGTTCAAAACAAGAGCAAATCTTTTCCTCATCCTGGCTCCAGCAGATGTGGCTTTTTTAAAGTTTCAAATGAAAGTACAAGAATTCCTCTAAAGGACACATGCAAAATAACCTGCTGGAAAGGAAGCTCTGCTTGGAAAAATATATGCCATTTTTGAATGGTGCCCTCACTGAAAAATGGTAGAACTGAACCTTAAGTCGACTTTCACACATCATCTTTCAAAACATATATCAGACCATGAATGAAAAATGTTTGTGCCATTGGAGGGTATCAGTTAAGAAAAATATGTGAGGTTTTTATACTACAGTTTCCTTCATAAATTGGTGAGTTTATGTCTGCCAGAAGATTATCTGCTTTTTGGAGAACATATGTAATATGACAGTTGTAAATTCTATCACATTTTTCTTCTTGAGTGTTCATGGGCAGGATGCTGCACTTTAAAGAAATACCATGAGACTAAAAATTTGGGGTCAACGGGTCTAGTTGGCTACAACTCAGTGGATTTTCTATATTTAATTAAGTGGCTGATCCCGAGAGAATATTCATCTGCTGTTTCCACTAACCTGAAGATGTGACTACTCAAACTTATAAGAATTCCCTAAAGCTGAGATTAGCAATTGTGGAATTCATCCTGTGACTCATGGGACCTCCGATTCAGCCCACCACAAGCCTTCACCCCCCTTGTTTTGTGAATAGTGTAGTTTGGCTGATTCTGAGTATTTTCCCTGGAGGTTTCTATCTTGCCTTAATTACTTTGCAGACTTCTAACCTGCCCACGTTCTCCTTCAAACTGCACAGGAATAATAGCTTCTTGCTCATAAAAAAAAGATCTTAAGGGCTGTTATCCTCTGGCTACAGTGGTGTTTGTGGTGAAAGAGTCCTGTGTAGAGGTCTTGATGGAAGGCAAACCTCTGCAGCAGCCTTCAAGGGGGCGCAGAGTGCAATGATTGAAAGGCAGAAATTCCCACCTTCACCTCTGCCCAGTTGTGTGGTACAGCTCCTTCCCACTACTATGCCTTTCAGCTTGTTCTTCTAGATTGGCTTAGGTGCTAGTGCATCCTCAGATTACCTCGTTCTTCCAACAGCCTGTTCTTTCACACATCCTTCTTCCTCGTCTTCAGTACTGTTTGTCACTTTACCCGTTGCAGTCCCTGGTGTGAGGTAGATCATTAAGAATTAAAATAAAGAAAGGAACACGTCCAAGACTGAAAAACTACAGAGTGCTAAAGATTGAATCTCCATAGTTGTTCTGTTTTACTGGTGTTTATTGTGGATTAGGATGAAAATCTCTCTTTCCAGATTGCTTCTAGATGAGAGTAAAATAGAAAATTATGTTCTCAGAGGGATCTTCCTTGGTTGTTTTTGTGTGTGTTGGTTTTGGATTGAAAAATGGTTACAATGACATTTGCTAGTTCTGTTTCTTGTGTAGGGTTTGCAAAACCTTTCATTGCTATATCCCAGAAATAAGCCTGATGTGCATGAGCTGCTTCTCTCGATGCACAGGACTTGATTCTGATGGCCACATATGAAACGAGTGGAACTAATGGGCATTGTCCATTACAAAAATACCATTTTGATGTATGGTTTGCATTTTGCCTTGTCAGTGGTGTGGTATCACAAAACCAGGCTTAGATTTTTTCAGTGAACTCCACGCTAACTGTTTTGGAAAAGGAAGAATGTGTGTCTGTATAAGCATCCAAACATGTTCCATAACACCATCAGCACAGAACATGTTTCTGCCACAAGCACCACAAAACCCGGGAGTAAGTTGCTTCAGATCATTCCAAAAACCACTTAAATCCTTGCCAAGTGTGTTTTCCTTTATAGTTTAATTCTAGATTCAATAAACACAAAGAAAACGCCATCAAATTGACAGAGGCTATGTAATTTACAATTAGAACATAATACTGGTTTTTCATAAAAATATGGATACAGTTATGTCTCTGGGCTGAAATGAAAGAACCATAAGTTTTGACAACTTGCACCTGCAATAAATATATGTTGGATTTTTAACTAAGTACTACATTACACGTACACAAAGTGCATATTCCTTAGCTATGGTCTCCTTCTGAAACTTAGCTCCTGAACAATGTTGCCAAAAGAAACAGCTTTTGTACTCTCAGACAGCCAACATCTTATAAAATCAGGCAGTTGAATGATGTTATGTGTAAGGGATGAATAAAAATATCAAAGATCTGGTGTTCCAAAGAGGTTCTGCAGGCCAAGAAAACTGCATTAAAATTCACCCCACAGAAAATAAAAGCAAATAAAATTGGGTCCAACCTGAGCATTTAGTCCTGCTCCAGAAGATTAAGGTTTCCGAATGTTCCTCTGGCAGAATGATGCCTCATTCTGCAGTCATTTTTCATAAGATTTTTGAAGCATGTGGCTACACTGGCTTTGTTCATTGATGATAAAGGTACGAGCCTATGGTTTATGAAAGATTTATGTTGAATGGGTATCTATCTTGTTATTTGAGAGTGAGAGTATTCAGAGCCATGCTCTAAATTCTTAACTCTGAATTCTGGCTTTTGAATTTGGGGAAAGCCTTTTAGCACCGGTAGAAGAGGAGTGGGATACCATTTGGATTCAAGCCAGAAGATCAATTATAATAACTTAGACTGACAGCCTTCATAGCTTGTAGAAATGTGTTCAACTAAAAATATGCTTGGGATGAACACAATTCCTTCATGATCTCTACAGTTATATTCATGTACAGCTTAAATAAAACGGATATATTCCCCAATTTATGTAGACAGAGAATTGACCCAAACATTAGTCAGCAAAGGCATTCACTGTTTTTAAACTTTCTCATGTCAGTAAAATATGCAGGTGAAAATTTCCTCTTCAACGCAGTTGCCAGTTCAATCTGCTTTCACTTATATGTGTGTAAACATAAATAATGATATAAAACCTTAGGAATTAGTTATTTATCAAATGTTATACGAATATAAAGGAAAATTCATTATTTTCCTGAGCTACACCTGATTTTAATCAGCATCTAGCAACTGACCATCAAAAAATGTAGGATGTATGGTGGTATACATGAAAAGGCCACCTGTGGGCTAGTTATGGGTGAGAGTTTTTTCACCTGACTTTACGCATCTGAAGATTAAAGTTCTGACAATAAACTAGTCACCATAGGTTGTCTTTGTGGGGATCCTCCAAAGAAAAAAAGTCATCTGACCTCTCTAGAACAGGATCACATACTCTTTTGAGGTGCCTATTTCCCTTCTTGGACTAATTAGTAGTCTCAGGTGACTGGAACATAATTAATGCCTTACTTTTGGCTCCTACTTGCATGGCTGAGCTTTCTGTATGATCAAGGAGTGTCCCAAAGAGAGGAACGGAAGGAAAGTAGTCACAAACTGGATAATAGGAAGTGAGGAAACAAAAGTGCACTTCCACCGGTATTTTTTTGAAATGCCTTACTTAATGAGAATATTCCTCTTTTATTTTGTTTTTTTGTCTCCTCTAGAAAAGGGTTACTTTAATACAGAGTGATTCTGGCAATAGTCCTCACTGTTACAATATACCTCTTGGAAGAGTCTAAGAAGCTGGATCAGTCTCTGCCCCTCAGTTACAGCCTGGATATATATTTGAGCTCTTTATAACCTTGCAGATGCTTCTATTGTGAACAGTCGCTTCATTTGTTTCTCTTATTCTTCATTTTCTTTTATTATTTTCTATTGAAGCCCAGATTTTTAATAATGTTTTGCTTTCTCTTTCTCCACAAATAGATTGTTAAATATCATAGTGTAATTCTTTGATCCCTTTTGACACCCAAATATAGGATAGATGTAAATACTCCCAGGTAAAGTCAGAAGTTCTCAGGTACTTCTAGTGCTGTTTAGATATAAGTCAGTGTTCCCTAACATACATCTAGATCTTCTCTGTTTTTTCGGTTTTGCCTACAATACATTAATGTCTTGTAAACGGTCTACAGGGTCTCATGCATTCAGGGACCTTAACTTGCCAAAATAATTTTTTTGTTATACCTTTGTCTTCCAGAAATTAGGACGATGAAACATATTGTTACAATGGAGTTTGCTCTAGCATTACTTTAAAAATCAGCCATCTTGATAGTGATCATGTTTATTAGACATTGGAACAATTTATCCAGGGATTTCTCTTAATTACTTATCTCAGGACGGGCATTTTTTTCCTTAGGTGTCTGTTGTAGCTCAACCCAAGGTTGAAGGCTGAGCTCAGAGATCATGTACTGAAATTCCTGAGTCAGGTCAGAGATAAATAATCAAATCATAGTCTTGGCCTTAAAGTATTTTTTCTATTCAAACTAAGTGTTGTCATCTGACTGACACTAATGTGTAGCTGCTAAGTAGGTTACACTGCAAAAAATTAATAATTAATAATGAATTATGGAAGTAAGTCTATTGGTATCAATGAGAGAACATATTAGTTAAGTTTAATTTCTTTTTTTTTTGTCCTGCTAATTTAAAAAAATGGATATTCCAGCTACAGAAATATTAAACTGATAATTTTTTTTCTATGCTGAATAAAACAGTTGACAAGCACCTGATTTGTAAAAATTGTAGCCTTCCTTTTTAATCTAAAGCACTGTCTTCCTTTTCCATCATTTTTCCTTATGCTTCTTTGTGAACTGAAAGCACCTGGAGCTATATATTGACTTGGTAGATACAGCATCTTTCCACATATAATTACGGTTGGTGTGCAAGTCTGTTTTCAAAATCATTCACTGCAGCTTTTTTCTGTAGGCCTCAGGTTCTGCTCTTATTGCAATCGATGACAAAATTCCTTATTTACTCAAAGGAGAAAATTTGAAAGAGAACATTAAAAGCTGGCTAACCAAACTGATCCATACTCTGCATATCACTTCCTATGTGCAGTTTGCTGGGACAGAAGATATCTATCCAACCCACAGTATCAAATGCTGACTCTTGAATTCACTGGGATTCTTCACACTTCAGTTCAAGTTACAGGCTTTTTAGCTGATAGAGCCACTGAACATATAAGTATTTTATATAGATGCACATGGTTTCAATGTTGCTACACTTATTAGTTTGTTTTTCTTTTTTGGTTTTTTTTTTTAAATTTTTTAAGCCGTAGCCCTGAAGACTGAATGGCAGCCAGGCATAGCCACATCTAGAAATGTTGCTGATGCAAACTGAATTAAATCTAGTATAAAACTGAACAAATGATTTGTACTGAAAGGAGTAATAAACAAAATAAATTAAAAATCTGTTTAGTTTGAATAAAACATCTTTCTGTTAGACTCTGAAGGTAATTTTGTTCAACAAGAAACACCAACATGTGGTCACTGTTTCCAGGTTATAATGCTGAGATGAATAGCACCTTTCATAACAGAGTACTCAATAACCTCTGGACTTGATCCTGAAAACACTTTGCATGTAATTATGTTGGCTTCAGCTGTGCTACTTCAGGGTGGGTTTCACTCACTTAACATTAGGCATTGAGAAGTAGACATGTAGGCTTCCTCTGCAGTCAAAAGAAAGCTATAGAGAGCACTAAGGAAGAAGTTGTGCTCCGTGTCTGACATATTTTTAATTTTATTTTTTTTAAATGACGGGATGCATCATCATAGAGGGAGTTTGGCATCCATCTCTTTTGACTGCATAAGAACCCTCTATGATTAGAAACCTAGGTTTTAGGATACAAGTTTATCTGCAAATTCGAGTTTGTACGCCTTTGATGAGCAAAGCCTGGGATCTGTACACTGAGCTGCTTGTGGAGAGAACCAGCCTGTGCAACCAATAGTCATCACTTTATTTAGTGTAAAGCATGTACTAGTAATGACTGATGTCTCCTTTGACTAGAAACATGGTAGTCTAAAGGCCACAGAGACACTAGAACACAATCAAACCTAGATGCAGTTATGATGTAAACGGGAGTAGTATGCAAGGAAAACCGGAACCATGGTAATGGGGTGAGGGAGGTGCAGCTCCCAAAGAAATCAGTTCATCTGTTATAGATCTACACCTGACCATGTGGGCAAGAGCGTGTTGTGCTCTGTTAAAAAGTGCTATTGATTTCTGCAATTAAAAAAAAGAAGAAGAAAGGAGTACTGGTGTCTTCCCAACAGCTCCCCACAGAATACCTTTCTAATTCAAAATGTAGCTCACTGTGGATTGTTGAGATACTCAAAATATGACGATGTGTGCTGCAGGGATTGTACTATGCTCTTAGGATTTGGCTTCCATTCACTGGGGTTTAGATGCCAGACTAATCTCTCTTGGCTAGGCTGGGTTTCTTGTACAGAGAAACCCACATTTATACCTTTGAAGTTTCCGTCCAGGGCTCCCCAAATCCACAACTTCCATGAATATAAGCCTGTCTGTGTTAGAAATGATGCGGTGATCTTCAACTTAAAGAGTCTATTTCCTTCAAACCTGTTGTGCAGGTATTTCATGGAAGGATCTAAGAAGAATCCTGACAAAGAACAGAGGGAACATTTAAACAAACTATACCAAGTCACTGTTTTCAACCTTCTGACAGTAGTTCTCACTGATAAGGCTATAATAAGTTTAATGTTTACAGCTTAAGCAAGACAATCTTTTAGTACAATCAAAATAGCTTTTTACTGAGGAGAGTGAACATGAGCCTATGTAATGTATGCTGTAAATCATTAAGGCATGTGGTTCCATTTAACACTATTTTGCTTGCAAAGTGATCACCTAGAGTTGAGGTTTGCCTTAAATTGGGTAGGAAACAAAAATATCCAAGAATAAATAATAAACAGGGTGTGTTTTGGACAAAGCTATCTTTTAGAGCCAGAAAGAACATTTCTGTCTATAGAAGCATTGCTTGGATGTTTGTCTTCTGTCAACCACAAGTACATATTTTCACCAGAAAAAAGCGACTTTCAGGCATGCACAAAGATTTGTTCATGCTAAGGATAAACAGAACTAGATATCCTGTGTTCTGAGATAAGAAAATACATGGAAACGTTTCTGGTAATAGCACTCATGTTTTATTAAAATGAGTTTCTTTTTTTCTTATTTTTATTACTACAGCCACTGCTGAGGGGAACTGGGGTCTTCTGGACACAGCTCAAAGCTGATTTTATTCTTACCCTCCCTTGCTTGGTGCTGAAGGCAATAAATCAATATTGCAGTCGGTGCCATTCAGTGAGAGTAGGACAATGCATTAAACTGATTAGTTCAACTACTGGTTTCACTGTAAGTAGAAACAGGAGGTAGAAATATCCTTCCTTAGAAATACGAAAGTATAATTTTTACAAAGTAGGAAAATGAGCTTCAGTTAATTTTTCATGGAAATTAATTTCTTGCCTGACTCATAAAATACACAGAACTTTGGGCTCTCAGGACTTGTTTTCCTTTCCTATCCAGGACAGACATGGAAATACAGCAAACTATTTTCTTGTCATACTATTTATTTTGTAGAGGCTGAATTCATACCCCAACCATGATCTGTAGACAAAATTTTAGTCTCCTTACTGTATTTGGACCAGATCCCACATGCATTGTGCACCAAAGCTTGGGCTAAAGTAAGTGGAGATTGTAGAATTTTCATGAAATGGTTGAAGTCTTAAGAGAACAGGGCCTAAATAGTGACAGGAAGGTACCTGAGATGTGGCATTGCTCAATTTGTACCTAACCTTTGTGATATGCTGAAGAAGCTTAAATATTTTGAAGTCCAATAGAGTTTGAACATGTCTGGTAACTCAGGATCAGATATTTTATCACTGTTTGGATAATTAGACAGGAATTTGGCAGCAAGACAAATTCTCCTCTTACCTAACACTTCTAAGGAAAGTTTTGTTCCCTTTTAAGTAATATCTTAGACTTTTCTCTCCACCTTTCACAAATGTTTCCTTTTGTTTCCTCTTTTTCTTTTTTTTTTCTTTTTGAGCATCACTGAATTCAGTGAAGATAGGTAATCTCTTACATTTGTAGCAATGAATGAAGTGAAACTACTCTTATTTGGGAGCCTCAGGGGCTAGAAATTACTCCCTTCATGCACTCTAACCTGTAGCAGGATTTTTCCTGATGCAATGTACAGTGCATGCTGAGCTTCTTCACAAGCTGGTAGATTGAAGGATCCTTGACCTACTCTCTCTGCTCTGAATGATTCTTGTTCTCAGTGGTTTGGGTAAGGTAGAATGAGGTAAAAAAATAAAATCAAAGGGCTTACAGAAACTCTTGTCAGTAAGGGTTTGCAGGCTCAGTCAGTGTTTACAACTTTATATTCCTCATGCACAGTGTGCAGTGGGTATGAAGACGCAATACAGATGCCTAGTTCTCTGTGATGACCTGCTCATAATTATCCTAAAAAACCCACAAAACAAACAAAACCAAAAGTTATTTCAGAAGAAATAGTATTATGAATAAACCAGATTACAACTGCAATGTCAAGGCTCTGTCCGAGCTATATTATAAAGAAAAGAAACAAGTGGATCCAGACTCTGGCTTTAAGACTTGTTGGGGTGGGAGAAGACATGAAATCAGTGTCCTCCACTGTGCAGGTGCTGCATTATGATTGCCAACACGGGTAAACAAGATTGTTGTGTTCCAAATTGGTTGGAGTGGGAGTAAACAGAATCCCTTGTCTTGCTCTGGAGACCCCCAAAGGTCACCTAGCTGCATCAGTACAGGGCAATGGGCAGATTCTGGCTATTCCCATTCAGACAAGGCAAAAATCTGAGTTGCAGAAAGAGTGCAGAAAAAGAGCTTTTATCTCTGCATGGACTGTGAAGTTGGAATGCAACACCTTCCTAATACTATTCCATTTCTTACTCATCATCTTTAAAATATGTGACTTAGTAACTCTGTGACATTATATATATAATTCTCTCCTCTAAAAATTCCTCCATCAAACAGCACAAGTCCCAGTGTAAATATTTCTGCTGTCTTCAGAGAACATTGACCCAGATTCTTGGCCAGGATTGAAGTCTGAATTTGACTGGATTGCAAGTGTGGGGTCCCAGCCTGCCCATATGCTTGCACAATGACTGTAGGAGAATAGTGACCCAGTTCTCCCCAAGAAGGCACATTTGGTGGCTGGGTCACAAATACAGGTACCTGAGGTGTTTTCTGCCCCTGGTTGATTGCTTTCCCCTAATCCTTCCGAAGTCTTCCTCACTTGTGGATGAGGATCTCCCCTGCACTGTTCCACTGCCCCTGTTTGCAATCCAGCAGATGAAAGTAAATAATTTCTGAGTTTCCATCTCTTGATTTAACATGACGGATACAGAAGTTTCTCCGTGTTTGACATTTCCATGTCTGCTGCTGGCAGAGGCAGAGGCAGGGATGGGTAGCTGGGATTAAGCACTGCCAGACTTCAAGCCATCCAGGTTTGTAAGTCAACACCCAATTTCTTGGTCTTGTCAGCAGAGAGTGAGAGGTTCCTTTTCAAAATTTCCAGTGTTACAAGATTTTCTCATGAAGGACCTTAAACACACCAAATGCATAGTTATTCAATTGGGAGAGCTCCACTAGGTACAATTTAGCCTTACACACGGAAAACAAGTCTCTCTCCTTAAGAGATTTAAGCAACATCATTGCATTTCATAGTGCCGCAGGCATTTCTGTCACTATTTACAGAAAGAATAATAGCGCTCAGCATAAAGATAAATGCCTACGGTGTGACAGCATGCTGCCGTCTCATGTTTCTCCTTTATTAAAAGACTATTTATTCACTTTGACAATCTATCTCAGATGAAAATAGTTTTCTCTGAAATATGCCAGTTTGGCATTAGAGTATTCGGATAGTGTTCAGACTTATGATCAAGCGGAAAAGGAACGGAACAGAAAGTATTAAAATCATCTCACCTTTCTTCCTAATTTTAATTATCAGTTAAAGATCTGTTTGGTCATTTTGTGCTTGCATTATTGTTTGATGAGAAAAGAAAAATGCAGACATCAGATGTAAAATTTCATCTCTTTTACAAGGCACTCAGATTTACAAGGAAATCTGAAGAGTTGCCCAAAGCATTTGGGTGTGGTATTTGGTTTTAGGAGAGCCTCAGATTAGCTAAAAAAGACAAATAAAAAGGAGAAACTCCCCACCTTTTCAAACTCATAATTATAAGAACCTGTTGAATGTTCTTCCACCCAATAGACCGTGTCCTTTCTGCAGGATAAAATTATGCCATCACCATTATAATAATCACATCTTCAAAACGTTGAAAGGAATCCTTCTCTTTCTACTAAAACTTTAGACAATTTATGCAAATTTGGCAGAAATTCCTATACCTTCTGGGGCATTTCAAACACCCTGAAAGGGGCAAATGCAGTCCTGACCAAAAAGGTCAGTCAGAGAGATAACATTAATGAGGACACAGAGAAAGGTAAAATTCCTTCTAGTGTCTCCCAGGAAAGCTGTACTTATCTACTCTGGGATTTTCTGAACAGTGGTTTAAAATACAATGCCAAGGAATGCATCAACTGATCATTTAAAATGATATTGTGCAGATGGTGAATGTCTCCTAAGCCCGTGTCCGTGGTATGACCTTGTGTAACCTTGTTTTACAGCCTTAGTACCAGGGAACAAAAAGCTATGTTCATTCTGTGTGCTGTGTGCACAGAAATTTTATGAATTTTCTCCGTTTCCATTCAGCAAACTGCCACAAGAGGGCATCTTTTTTCTTGGTTTCTTCCACCTCAGTAAATGGAGAGCTTAATTATTTCAATTTCATTTGTATTATTCTCGAAAGAAGAATCTTCTGATATTTATTTCACAAAAAAAAAAAAATGTGTTCTCATAATTTCCAAGAAGAAAAAGGGAGCTACATTTCCAGAATAATTTAAATTACATTTCACAGGGACTGCAGGCTGGTTCCACAAATAAGAAAAGGAGATGTTCATACTGATTTCTTTTTCACAGGAGTCTAAAACATCTCCAGCACATGAAGCAAGCAGTACTTTTCAGCATGTTTTCTTTTCATCAGGAATCATGTTTTCAGAGTACCTCAAAGCCCAATTCTGTAGTTCTACTGAATGCTTAAGAAAATCAAAAAGGATTTTTCTTCCATCAAGTCATAATTTTCTCTCTCTTGAGCTTCTTCTGGTGCAGAAAGGGGTCACGAACAGCGTGCCTGTGATGTTCAGTGAATATCCAAGAACATGGTAAAGTGTAAGCATCATTCTACATGAATTTAAAAAAAACCCTGGGCTCTAATCTGCATCATATGGATCACAATTATATTTTTATTAAACAGTGCCATCCAGGGATGAAAGCAATGGAAAGTTTCATAGGTAGTAATGAAATGGATATGAGAAAACGTGTATAAAATTCTCTTTCGAAGGCCTTAAACAGAAGAAATCAATGACAACTGTGAAACATCCTTTCTTCAAATTCCTCCATTTATTTTATGAGACTATAATACATGTATAGACAAGTAGAGTCTGTATATCTGTGTGCGCAGAGTTAATAAAAACATCATCAGCTTGGTACTGTAGTAACAAACTGTTTTATAAACATAGGTTAAAAATTGTAAAGTTGGCTTTTGGTGAACTTAGGAAAAAAACCCCACGTATTTAGATCCTATCCTGTATGCCCAGACCACCCATCTGACTTCTGTGTGAAAGGCAGGTGAGGATGAAGCTTTGCTGAGTTGGGTAACATGGTGGAAACTCCAACATATTCCTCTGGACTTCTTTGGTTCTGCTGTTATTTCACGGGAGCAACAGTCAGGGTCTGTTCTGCGACGGAGTTGCCAGCTGAAGACTTTCAATCTGAGCTCTTCACTAGGGGAAATAGTTTTTGAAAGAGCCTCAGTGTGTCTTGTCTGGAAGTGTGTGATATTATCTGTGCCATGTGTTCCATGGCTCTCAGACTGTGGGCAGGAAGGCTCTTCCTTGGGCAGCCACAGAAGGAAATAGGTTGGAGAGAAAGGGTTTGGTGTGGGAGTGGGTTGATCCAGGAGAGAAATTCTCCCTTAGGAAGTGGTCTGCAGCAATCGAAAACTGGAGAACCACCAATGTAGTACATTCCATGGGCCAAAAAAATAAATGTAAAGTCAGATACATCCCTGGCAGCTACAATTTTGCACATGGGCTGCTCCTAAGCCTGTGCCAACCCTTTGCTATGGGCCACTGTCCAGCTGCTTTCTCCTTATCAGTAAGTGTGGTGAGCTGGTTTCTGTGTTGTTTTGTTTGTGTTTTTTTTCTCTCCCAGTCTACCACTGAGTGACCTGCAGTTCAGTCCCAGTATGAATGTGTCACAGGAATAAAGCGAGTGGATTTGAGGCTGCTTTAGACATCATGCTCTGGACCGGCAGCTGTGCAAAGCTGCTCACAACCTGAGGCTGGGACGCCCCCGTGCAAGCTCACAGGTGTGTGAGCCGCCAGCGGAGGAGAGGTCTGTGTGTCCAGGGGAAGGCGCTGGGTCCCTCGGTGCGTGGTCTCGGCAGGGTGGGCAGGTTACTGCCCCAGCCTATGTGGGTGCTCGGGTGTCTGGGTGCTACTTTCCACGGAGAGAATGTTTGCTTTGGTGGCCGGGGCTGT
>NW_009716322.1:0-7767 GCF_000703405.1 Apaloderma vittatum
TGTTTTTTCTCTTCCAAGAGTCTTAAACTGGACACACAATAAGCAGCATTTAAAACCTGTGTCTCCTCTTCCATTAAAAACTCTAAAGGAGCTGGATCTATCCGCTTACCGCTTGTCAAAAGATCAATACGCCTTCTGGGGTACCTAAAGGAAATTTCCTCGTGCAGAACGAAAAGGTTTGTGGCAGCAGGAAGCATCGCTGCCCGCTCACCAGCTCAGTGGAAGACACAGCTCACGGTGGAAACACAAAA
This sequence comes from Apaloderma vittatum, assembly GCF_000703405.1. Classification (NCBI taxonomy): domain Eukaryota; kingdom Metazoa; phylum Chordata; class Aves; order Trogoniformes; family Trogonidae; genus Apaloderma; species Apaloderma vittatum. Next base: position 252 of record NW_009716322.1, read on the forward strand.
AGGACACCTGGCAACAGCAACCGATGACGAGCCCAAGGAAAAGGCAGTCTCATGGTGCCATCCGGAATCAGGACGCGCAATTTCTCCATGAAGAATCAAATGCGGCCGACAGGAATCACACTTCTGCAAGTTCTGGACATCAATGCATGACGGAAAATAAGACTTTTAAGAGATTACTCACTGATGAGTGGCTGTAAAGCCAAAGCAGTCTTGGATTACAAACCTGTTATGGAAATAGTTATTATGTCTGCTGTGCATCTGAATACTGTCACATAAATATAGGTACACGAGACATCTGAATTGCAGAACATGAGGTTCCAGCAATTTTACCCCCTTCCTACTTTGCCATTAACAACATGATTTACAGATCGAACATCAGGCAACACTGATAAAATACAATTTTTTAAATTGTTTCTGCGTATTTTAAAACAAACTAAGAGAAACCAGGCTTGATGCTGCAGTCCAAGGAGCTGCAGGGGTGCGTAGCCCAGAGACCTTTCTGGTATTTGCTTTTCCCAACACAGGCAAGCTCTCCTTTGGCCTCCCGAATTCAAAGTCAGTTCCTGGCTCGGAGAAGAGGTGCTCAGCCCTGGGAGTTAAGTGGTGAGTCACAGCAGCAGTTAAATATGTCCAGCACTTCCAATGACTCACAGGTCAGGTGAGAGGAGGAAAATGCTGGGGAGCAGCAATCCTCGTTTGCATGTGGATTTTTACACCTTCATTGTCCTCACCAAAGAGCAAAGGCAGCCGCTATCGAGTCCACACTCAGGCTTGATGGGAGCAACTCCAGGGGAAAGATGCATTTCTCTAGCGTACAACAAGAAAAATCTGACTCTCAGTGATTTTTTTTTTCGCAGTAATTACAAACCTCCTCTTAAAGAAGGGAAGCTTATCACCAACTCCACAACCTTGCTCGATAGGCATCCAGAACTGACACTGCAATGTCCTACGCGGTGTTCTCCGCAGATAAAAATTAAAACTTCTCCGTCTTGTTGCACACTCTACAAAACAAAGATCCCCTCTGGCTCTGCAATTCTTGACTCATTCCTTGGCCAACCCAGCTCTCAAGCATACCAAAGCACCTCAAGCTAAGGCTTCTGTGTGCATTGTCTAAAAAGCGTTTATTACCTTGATAGGGTGGTGCCACCGAAATATTAAACACCAGCAGCACTTTCTCAGGGAAGTAATTTCTTTCCCCGACTCACAACAGAATCACCATGAAAACCTGCCTGTTTCTCCATTTATCTTGTCGAAGATCACGCTTTCGGTTGGTGAGCTCATGTATGTAAATACAGTCATTTCTACGCTCCTGTCGTGAAATCACAGGACGGTTGGGGCTGGAAGGGACCTTAAAGATCATCTAGTTCCAAACACTTCACCGTGGGCAGTTCATGCATCCATAAAACCTGAAATCTCAACTCACTTCAGGTTAACTCATAAAAAAAGGATCTCACTTTTTAAACTGAGGTATAAAGGGAGTTCTTCAGAACCCTCCAAGTCATCTGCTCAGTTTACCTGGAAATAGTTTAAATTAGCAACCAATTTAGGAGCTCTGAGCCATCCCACGAAGATCCTGCTCTCTCCACTGACCATAAAGCCACAGTTGCAGACTTATTTATCCAGCAGCAGCCGGCTAGAGCAGTGCCCCACTTCCCCAGGACAGCTCGCTCCCACTCCCACCTGATTTCTCTCACCTAGGCAGCTTTGTGATTCACCACGAGGCTGGATGTACCCGAAGACTTGCTATCTGCAAGAAAGCCAGAAGCCAACTCGGAATGTCAGACCAACACGGTTGGAGGATTTATGTCTTTCGTCAGACTCGTGGTGCTGGTGAGGAACAGTACATACCTCCATGGCAGGCTACGCTTGTACTGTACTGCCTGAAATTGCACAGTCACATCCTTTTTATCAGGTTAACTGGGACCAGAAGCTGCAGCTGGCTGATCAAGACAAAGTATCGTACGAAGAAAATTCAAAATTACATCAAGAGGAGGATGTGAGATCGATGAGTCCTTCAGGACTGCACAACTCAGACCGTGTAGGTCAGCGTGTCGCCGGGAAGGCAGCGTTGGTCACAGAGGCAGAGCTCAGGTTTGGGAGAAAGTAAAGAAATTACGGGGCAAAAGGGGAAAAAAAATGATCACAGTTTGGATGGCAGCTTATACAGACTGGCTTAATCAAAGATCATGCTCAGAAGGACTATTTTTTTTTAAAAAGTATCCTGGCTGAAGGTCTTTTTCCCCATTAAGGAACCACTGTACTAAATCTAAAGTTAAGTAATGGTTTGCACAAGGAAGTAAAATTTAAGGCTACCACAATCCCCTTCCAAGCAAGGGGTGAGAGAGACCAGATCCCAGGTTCCCGCCGAAGACAGTGTTCACTGTAAAACAGTCAGTATTCCCCACGTAGCGTGGCCTCTGCGGATGGAAGTAATACGGGAGAAGGGCTGAAACCTCACGTAGAAAAAAAAAATAAATTCAGCCTTGAACGTTGATTTCAAGGGTCACTGACCATCTTGAAACAGTGCCGCAGTGACACAGTTCAACAGCTAACAGCAAGAAGCACAAAAAGTAAAAGGTCTGATTCATCTCGAACCCAATTTTCTTGCCTCTAGAATATTTAGGAGGCGCAACTTGACTAACTCCCACATACCTCCATCTACTGAGCATTTAACGTGCATTTTACGTTACAAATATAAACCTTTATTTATCTACCGGGGGAAAAAAACCCCACGTTGTTAGTGCAGCTTTTCTCACACTGCTCGATCTGTGCGTTTGCAAGGCAGCACGCCGACTCCATGATCACTTCGGTTTTCGCAGGCACTTAAAATTACTTGGTCACACAGTCCATGTAGTAAATAATCTCAGTAATCTGCAAAGGACACCCTATTTAAAATGGTTTCAAGTCCAATAAAATTAGCTACACACCTGCAGCAGAACCAAATAAAGAATAACCACATCCTGAACCACGTGACCTACGTATAAGCAGAGCATTAATTTGAATAACCGTAATTCTTCCGTAATGAGAGTGAGCTGCAGTGCTCACAACCAGGGCATTTAGGGCAAAAGAAAAGCAATTCTTTGCCCAACTTGTCCGTTATTTTATCTTGATAAAAATCCACTTGGAAAGAACAACCTAGCACTTTTTTTCTGGTCTTTGACAAGGAGGGACGAAAAAGAAAATCTAAAGAAAACCAGCAGAAGTGTTTGCTGCCCTCCACAGGAAAAGCAAACGAAATTACAGCTTTAAAATACAAACGGTAGATGTGAAGGTTGGCAAGGGGCTAGTCCTGCTCAGTTTTAAAAATGCTTTCTTCAGGGGATAACCATATCAAGGAAAATCCACTGAGTTGGACGACGACGACAAAGTAGTAAACTACAACTGTGAGCAGGGACGCTCACCTAATTTTAAGAGCTCAAAACCCTCAAATCTCTCCTTTTTCTTCTCGGTTTCATACTGCAAAACCTACTGTAAAGTTCACGTGTTTAACGACCCGACACACATGGTCGATAAACCAGCCTGCGATTTTCGGTTCATCGACCATAGAACGAGAAGAAGAGCATCTCCCCGTCACACCGAAATACTGCAAGGGTAACCACGTCGGCAGGAGCGAGGGGCTCGGAGCTTGGGAGCGCTGACGCTCTCGGGGCTGAGTCATCCCTTACGGGAGCTGACGTCTGGCCTCCCTCCAAGGCAAGGGATCAGTTCCCCTTCCCAGCTAAAAGGAAAATAAATCCCCCGGCAGCGTGATTCGTCACAACTTCAAAGCAAGGTGACGAGGCATTAAAAAAAAAAAAAAAGAAAAAGTAGAAGTCCAGCTGGAATGCCAAGGAGTTCGAGGCAGCTCAGCATCTTCTATAGGAGAAAAAAAAAAAGGCAAACCACAGCACCGGTGGGAGATGGGGCCACGCGGTGCACGAGAGCAACGCTGCAAGTTGAGCTACAAATATTCCACCTCTAAAGACATATTTGAATAAACAGCCTTTCAAAAAAAAAAGGTTTGTGTCCAATATTTTCTGTCCTCATACCAGTGAAAGAATATTTTTAAGTAATCACAAGAAGGAAAACCAAGATGCTTACCTGACAGCCTCTGCCACGTTATTGGAGGTGTGACCTGATAAGGCATCGTGAAGGTTTCTGATGAAGTAATCTCTGTAGTCTTCAGGCAGGGCCATGAAGGTTCCACCCATCACGATAAACTCTACTTTATCCACGCTGTGGCCCAACTGCTTCAGCTGTAAAATTCAAAGTACCGGGGAAAAATTACCAATCAGGGATTTATTTAAAGACTTCTTGGAAAATCCTGACACTCTTACGCCGCATTTCCTTCTTTCGCCATCCTATCTTTCATGAATGACAAACCATTAATGCTTTTGTACAGATCACTTATAAACCCTCCGGAAAAACAGAAAGAATCCCTCAAAAGTCATTTTTCTACTGCAAGAATTGAGCCCAGCCTAACAGGTATTCCTGACAAAGGAGAATTACCTGAGCCTAGCATCAGGCTGATGGAGTTACACTGGCTCCAGCTTGAAGCTTAGACATGGCCAGCAACAAAAGTCTCCTCCCATCGGCTTCAAGCCACGTAGAATTCACTTTCTCTACAAACTTGCAGGAGAAAAAGGACTATGCTGAAAACACAGAATTTTCCAGTGGACTTGAAGCTAAACATGAAGTCAGTCAAAGAACCGGACTGAGAACCTCTCCAGATCTTTTAAGTCTCCAGTGAAGACTCCCCAAAAAATTATTTTGGTAGGACAGTCACTACTTGAGTACTAAATTCTCCGTGTAAGTAACTATTAAGAACTAGCAACTGCCACTGAAGTTCAGTATAATTTTGTGGCAAAAGGATCTCCTGTCAGTAATCAGCTACTGTTCAGAGCAGGTAAGAGCTTATTAGAGGTTCAAAACTTGTCCTTTACCTAATGGAAGTGACAGTTAAGACAATGAAGAGGACTACAAAGAAATTTTCAGTGAGGACCAAGGCAGGCTAACATAGAATTCTAGAATCACGAAAAAGCTGAGGTTGGAAGGGACCTCTGGAGACCACCTAGTCCAAGCTCTCCTCAAAGCTGCATCAGCTCCCGCAGTTGAGTCAGCCCTGTGCCCAGCATCTCCAGGAACGGACACTGCACAACTCTGCCAGGAAACCTGGTCTGGCAGCTGGTCATCCTCAGTTCAAAACTGTTTCCTGCTGTTCAAATACAGTTTCTCACATTTCACTGAATCACAGCCTGGCCTGTCAACGGGCCCTGCCGAGAAAAGCTTGGTTCCATCTTCTTCCCAGCCCACGAGCTCATGCAATTAAAAGTGTTCTCGTTACCTTCATCCCCACCACGATGCATTTCCCCTTTCCGTGTAAAAACGTACCTGCTCCACTCTGTGTCTTGCGCAATTAAAAGTGTTCTCGTTACCTCCATCCCCACCACGATGCATTTCCCCTTTCCGCGTAAAAACGTACCTGCTCCACTCTGTGTCTTGTCTGGAGGTAGGGGTCGTATCGAGCTCGAATGGCCCTCATGGACGTTGGCTAAAAAACACAAGGAGATTGATTTTGTAAATGTTTTTTATGAAGGATCACAGCAAAAAAGAACAAAAGACAAGTTCTAGCACTGAAATGGATGTCGAAGTCTCCAAATCCTAATTGGCCCTAAAGTCTTCAAACTCACCACCAGAGTCCATTCAATGTAAATATGAATTTGGCTCCTTAATTTTTTTTAAAATTGTAACAGGACACATTTCGCCTCGAGATGATAACACGACATAGAAAGAATAACAGGTTTTCTCAAATTTTTAGTGCACTACAGGATAAAGAATCTCTGTAATGACTCACAAAAACACTGCAAAAATCACAAACAACATGTTTTTCAAAATACCATTTTTTCTGTCCCGCTCATTTTAGTTTCTCTTCACTTGCACAAGTTATCCAAGCAGCACCGTGTAGAGCCAAGTCTAAACTTGAAATATTCTTTAAGCTTAACACGTTCTTGCAGGTGAATTCTCTAACAACTTCCTTTTTACACTCCTAGCTGAGGTACAGCGATTAATAATACTCTAAGACGAGGTTTTCCAGTATCTTGCATGTCCTGGATTTGTGTGGTATTTCAGATTTGTTCTACTACAAGCTCAAAAGGATGAGGACTTCTTTAATCACGCATAAACCAACATGAATTATTAAGCCATTACATATACAGAGGATTTTCCTACTTTGCACAAACAGGATAAGTTTCAAGTCGCTGACAAGTGGGTAACAGCAGATAAAATCCATACTAAAAGGATGCTGCATCACTGTTTATCAGATTAATCCGGCTTGTATTTTACCTGGTGTTGCTACTTATTTGCATTCTGTACAAAGCACTCACAATAGTTTAGTCACAACGAGATCTTCTGCTGTTAAACTTTCTCCAGACAACAGGAGAGCACTATTTTGGAAATATATACATATATATTTAGTGCGCTATCGCTGCAGTTACAGAGGCATAAAAGGGCACGGATGTAATTTCAGAGGCACTAACAGCTAAATAATGGGTTTTTTTCAGGGCTTGACCTTTGTTAATCCTGTAGGCTGAAAAAGACTGAATGCAAGTCCAGTTAGGACAGGATGCGCAGGGCTGTGCCCAGACAGAATTTGGTTTATCTTTAAAAACAGAATTCCCAAAACCTGCTCAAGCGTTCCACAGCTGTCACCTTAAAACGTTCTTTTATATTAAGGCACAATTTTCCACATTCCAGCTCACGTTTGTTACCGCTCATCCTTCCATTGGGCAGCTCTGAGGAAAAGTCTGGCTCTGCCTTCTCCGTACCTATTCCTAAAACCCACACCAAGTCGCGAGTCAAACAGTGTTTCCACTGGACTGTTCAGTTCAGAAAATTTCCAGAAAGATGGCCTGTGGCAGCGCCAACAGGGAATGGTAACGTCACCTTCAGCTGCTCTCTTACTCACTCATCGCTTCCCAGGGCTGGGGATTCAAATCAACGGCTGTTCCCCCACCACCGAGTCGGGGGGTACAGCTGTGACGCCCGCTCAGAATCGCAGCCTGCTCACTCCTGCTCTCTCTGCACGTGTAACAGCGTCAACAGCAGCACGGTGAGGAGAAAGAAACCACCGTGACAGTAACTTGGAAGAATTTCCAGCCGTACAGTTGAGCTGCTTTAGATCATTAAGGTTGGAAAATACCTCTAAGATCATCAAATCCAACTGTCAACTCAACACCACCATGACCGCTAAACTATATCCCAAAGTGCCACATCTACACATTTTCTGAACACCTCCAGGGATGGGGACTCCACCACTGCCCTGGGTTGTTCCAGTGCCTGACAACCCCTTCCGTGCAGAAATGTTTTCTAATATCCAACCTATCTCCCCTGCTGCAACCTGAGACCATTTCCTCTCGTCCTGTCCCTTGTTCCTTGGGAGAAGAGCTCGACCCTCCCCTGGCTGCCCCCTCCTGCCAGGGAGCTGCCGAGAGCGAGAAGGTCTCCCCTCAGCCCCCTCTGGTAGCGCTGAACAGCCCCA
>NW_009716322.1:7806-11855 GCF_000703405.1 Apaloderma vittatum
CCGTCTCGGGGCACCCCTCCAGCCCCACCAGCTCCTTCTTGGCGGCAGGGGCCCAAACCTGAACCCGGGGCTCCAGGGGGACCATCCCTACCCTGGCCCTGCTGGCCACACCAGTGCTGACCCAGGCCAGGACGCCGTTGGCCTTCTTGGCCACCTGGGCACCCTGCTGGCTCATCTCCAGCCGCTGGCCACCAGCACCCCCAGGCCCTTTCCCGCCGGGCACTTTCCAGCCGCTGCTCCCCAAGATCTCAAATTTTATGAAATCTGCTTTTTTTATTCTTGCAATGAGAGTGAATTCATAGAAACAAGCAGCAGCCTAACCCAAGTTTAGGGAGAGCGTCGGCAACGCGTTACGGCTGACCAAAGTAATACCTCATATCCGGTGTAAGACTGTGTTGAATATTCAAAATCGGAATCAGGTCCACCTGGGCAGTACCTGCAAATGGAAAAAGACAGAAAACAGGCATGAAACTCATACAACAACATAATCTGTCCAAGGTACAGGTACACAAGAGGGCAGAGGCTGAGCAGATGCTGCTCTAGCGACATCACCTCTCATCAGAAACACAGGCGAGCGCAAATTTGCGACACCCGACTGCAGCAACACACCTGCTGCTCTCACACAGAAGAAAAGAACTCCACCGAAGGAAGCTTAGCATCAGCTCAGGCGCTTCGGGACCTTAATGCTGCAACACAGCTTCCAGACTACAGCCAGCTCACAGCTGGTCAGCTCAGAGCACGGGACGAAAGAACAAATGAATGAATTCCCACGTTTCTGCATCACTCAATATAAACACAGGCAGAGCCTCAAACGTCCACACCAGAGAGAGCGATTCTGTGATATCCAGCCAAGCCGAGAGGGACTGAGCCTATAGATGCTGACAAATGCTATGAACACAGTGTGGAACAGCTGTTTCATTTAATTTTAATGAGAATGGGACATCAAAAAAAACAGTTTGGACCTGTCAAATCACTACATCCACAGGAAACAACTTGATAAGACTTCCCAGAAGCAAAAGGTAGCACGAATGTATTTCTGGAGCGTGGTATTATCTTAGGGAGCTGCCGTACAGTTTGGGAGTAATAGTCACAGACAAATTATTAGATTTTTTAAAAGGTCATTTTACAATCATAAACAACTTAAATATTTTCCACTGTCCTATCAGGAATTTGACATAAAACATGATTTTTGTTTGGCATGGGAAGACACCAAATAGAGATATCATCCCGTTACACAATCTACATCTCTTTTCCAGAAACTTATAGGGTTTAAACATCTTGATGGTGAGAAAGCTCTTTTACATTTGTTTTCTGAAATTAGGAACACGCTATTTAATGAATACAGCATTCTAAGACTACTTCCAAAGACATAGCTCACCTACTTTGGATAACGTTAAGGCAGTTTGATACTAAATTACAGTTTCTGCATTTAGAGGCTTGTTCAAAACTCATTCTTCAACACTGCGAGACAGAGTTGGGGCTCTCTCTGCTACCCAGGAGAGAAGGGAGTAATTAAAAGGGATATAAATTTATTCTGAAGGGTCCTTAGCTTTCTTTTCAGGGCTGTGGGATTAAAGATCAATCTACGACTGTTCCGTGCACAAGGACGACCTGAGCCAGGAAGACTGAAAACCCCTTCGACTCCAGCTGCAGGTGCTGAGCACCTCAACAGAAAAGGGAACAGAGAGGGATTGTTACCTGCGGTGCGGATCTCAAATTCACAGGCACTGAGACAATGTCAACTCTATCCAATCAGCCACATTTGATTCACAGTATAATCGATTAAGTTTCCTCACTGCCTGCCCTGCAAACTCAACCCGAGTCATCCGTCACCATTAAAAAATTAATTACCAAATCGCTACGGGCAAATTAATTAACTGGCAGAAGTTTTACAGTCCCATTGACGAGACGTTCCATACATGTAATTACCTGGAACACCTCAAACGGAATAGCTGCTTGTGCGAAAACCAGAATGGAGCCAGCTCACTCTATTAGGCAGCTGGCAGTGAAACACTCTCACATCTCGGGAGTGACAAGGTGGGAAAAGAGAAGATAGATGAAACTCGCATGATCAAAAAAAAAAATAAACCAGGCGAGATTTCAGGTGCACAGACTGTTAAGTCAAAGAGAGGTAACATAACACAAGGGAAAACCAGCTTGTGATTCTCAACTCAAATAAAACTCAGAAGCTACTCCCTGAATGCCACAAGCTCTTGGCAGCTGGAGGCCTCCCCTTCCCTCTGCGCTCGTTTCATTCCAGAGGCAGCCCGGCACGCCACGCGAGTCTTCGCAGACAACACCTGCACCTCCTCAGGTGGGTCTCAGCTCAGCAGTTTTCAGATTTTTCTGACTGAGCCCTGCTTCTTTCCTGTAAGTCTCCTTCAATTGCTCACGTACCCAGTCCTACGCGCACCACATCCATGCCCTCTGACGTAAGAATACAACTAAGATTTGATCAGCAATATATTCTTCTGGTTACTACATCCACAAAATCGTACATCTATTAGGGTACGTAGGGTTTGGCCCACAAAAGAAGTTTCTTCCTCCACAAAAACTGAAAACATGTCGACTTTTTAGCATAACATTCTGCAACTCCACGCCCGAGCGGAAAGCAAGCCTGTCGCTAAAATAATGTTACTGCAATACGAGATTTGCACCAAAAAATGGAAAACAAGTCCTTTAGGTCATCTAAGCCGTCATACTTACACGCATATGTTGCCTGTGAAGTTAATGTGTGGGCACCGGTGTGGTTTGCACATCACAGCCACGACAGCAATCTGCAAGACGTAAAGTTGGAGAAGAGAAATTATAGGAATTGCTTCTGAAGTTACTAAAACAAACCATCCCTTGGATGGCTACGTATCCACGTGCATCTGCGAGAGACTATTGAAAGCTGTTTTCTGCCTAGTCTGCCACCTAGAATATCTGTGTGTTAACCCCTGAAGGAGGTAAGTTTACAAAGAAACAGGAATCCTATTATTTAATATTTTCACAATTCAAGATAAGCTGTCAGTCTATTCCAGGCGTTTTACACCCAAGCTGATCAACCATGTCACTGAACAGACGCACGCTGACACCAACCACCACCTGGAAGATGAGAATGGGGAAAAATCGAAGAGTAACAGAAAGATATAAACCAAAGATAATAAAATCAGTTTCCTCCTTCCACCTGAGCCAAACCTTTTCTTTCCTGGCTGATCTCACAACTGCTTTTCAGACTGTGACACCAAGATACTATCTTCCTTTGTGAAAAAGGACCGGCAGAAAGAAGCAGCCCCCTCCCTGGAAGTGTTCAAGGCCAGGTTGGACGGGGCTTGGAGCAACCTGGTCTGGTGGGAGGTGTCCCTGCCCAGGGCAGGGGCATTGGAACTCAATATTTAAGGTCCCTTCCAACCCAAACCACCCCATGATTCTAGAAGACAGACACACTTGGATGGTCTAGTTTCCAGCAGTTTGGGGCACCCAACTGGGAAATACCCGATTTTCAGTTTTCTGAAAGCCTGGCTGGAGTAAGCGTTTAATGCAACACTGTATAGCCAGAAAGAAGAAATTTAAGAAGGGTGGAATTTTTTTGTGGTTTTCTGGATTTTGGTTTCGGGGGTCATTTTGTTTGGGTTTTTGGCTGGGTGTTTTTGTTAACTTGACTTCAGGCATGCTGCACATACAGTAGAGAAGCTTAAAACCGCACAGTTGAATGTCAGCCAGAGATCTGTTCCTGCCTTCAGCCTGAACAGGTCAAATACCACCCCCTTTCCCTTTGTTCACCATGAGCGCCTGCAGATTAAGCTGCTCTGTTTCTGCGGCATCTAACAAGCAAGACACGCTGCTCTGACACAAAATCTCCGTGCCTTCTCTTTACCTCTTCCCAAATGTTTGGAAAGCAATAGCCCCATGGGCACAACATCACAGAATCATAGGACGGTTCAGGCTGGAAGGGACCTTGAAGATCACCTCGTTCCAACCCCCTGCTGTGGGCAGGGACACCTCTCTCCCCCAGCCCAGGTTGCTCCAAGCCCCGTCCAACCTGGCCTTGAACCCTTCCAGGGATG
>NW_009716322.1:12046-15622 GCF_000703405.1 Apaloderma vittatum
GGTCGCTGTTAGGGCCCCCCGGAGCCTTCTCTTCTCCAGGTGAACAACCCCAGCTCCCTCAGCCTGTCCTCACAGCAGAGCTGCTCCAGCAGCCCTCTCATCATCTTTGTAGCCTCCTCTGCTGCAGTAGATTCATATCCTTCTTGTACTGTGGGCTCCAGAACCGGATGCAATACTCCGCCAAAATGTACATCACCAAAAAGGCAGCCTGGAAGTCAGCGACACAGCCAGCGCATCTATATTGAAACTTCCTGACGTTCAATATCTTGGAAAAGAATTCAATATAATTTGTTGACGAGAGCAAGGGAGGATGGTGGCAGGAAGAGAGAACGACGCACGTGCTTACCCCACTAGCAGTCCTGATGGGCTTGGCCTTCAGCTTCGGTACGAGCACCTTGCGGAACTGCGGCGGAACGGCAGCGATGATGTCAACCAACCGTGGCTGCGCCGAAAGCCCGTACTTGGCCGACGTCTTGGTTTTCAGCCTGAAAGCAGGAACACCTCAGATGAACAACTCCAACCCGGCTTGCGTGCCCGTGCTGCCCGGCATGGGAACTGTGTTCAGTTCCAGGCAGGTTCTCCCAATTTGCTTTTCCACATAATTTATCTAAAAAACGCAAAGTAATTCCTTGCAGCAGCTGCACTGCGTATCAAGACACCAAAACTAAACTCCAACATATATGCAACAACTGCCAATGTTTTTAGTTTCATTTTTCTTCTAAATATGGTTTTGTTAAAACATTGTGAAAGCTGCCAACAGGCTGCAGCTTACTCGTTTTCAGGGATTTAATTCTTTACATGTCTCCTGTGCGATTAACACACGGACTCTAGCTGGGTTCATTTCTAAGATGTTCATGTCAGTTATTTCCAGTATCAGCTAAAAGTTTGCAGCTTTATCACATAATTGAAATGCCAACAGTGGGACAAATTCAGGTTTTGCTATTCCTTGGAAAGAAGGAAAAGCTTTCTCTAAACAACTTCCTTTACAACATTTCAATAAGAAAATCTGATTTAAACTTTATCCCTATACTAATCTTCCCTGGGACTGACTTTCAGACAATGAAGGATGAAGACGGGTGAAAGAGCAAAAAAAGAATGGCAAGAGTCTTATAGTTTTTCACCAATACAACCTGTTTTGTACTCCGAGCATTTTAAAATAAAGCCTGAATGTAACAGACTGTAGAGGAAACACTCACAGCTGGCGGACCAGCTCCTCAGCATCATCCCAGAGTGACTTACTTGTTCAGATTCACATCTTTTCCCTGCTCGTGAGCCTCAATTAACTGTTTTATGATGTCGGCGATCGTCATCATCATCAGCTCCGCATGGCTGAGGTCTCCTGATAGAAAACAAAACAACAAAACCTGTGTAGAGCCAGTGCTTTCCAACTGCTTGTACCAACCCAGGCGCACCCGCTCTGCAGGTCATTTTTAATCCTTCCGACAACTGCTGCCTGCAGGGGGGATTTCACCGCCTCGTTATCACTCTTGATTTGCAGCATTCCCCAAAGAAATGCCAGTCACAGCCTTGTACTGCTCATTTGCTTTTACTTCTAGGAGAAACACAAAACTGGGAGGTGTGACTGACACACCAGAAGGCTGTGCTGCCATCCAGCGTGACCTGGACAGGCTGGCAGAGAGAAACCTTACAAAATTCACCACGGGCACATGTGGGATCCTGTACCTGGGGAGGAATAATCAGGACAGGTTGGGGGCTGCTTTGCAGCAGCTCTGAGGAAAAAGATCTGGGAGTCCTGGTGGACAACAGGCTGATCATGAGGCAGGAATGTGTCCTCACAGTCAAGAAGGCCAATGACATCCTGGGGGGCACCAAGAAAAGCGTGGCCAGTAGGTTGAGGGAGGTCATGTTCCCCCTCTGCTCTGTCCTGGTGAGGCCACATCTGGAGTCTGGGCCCAGTTCTGGGCTCCCTGGTTCAAGAAGGACAGGGAACTGCTGGAGAGGGGACAGCAAAGGGCTACAAAGATGTTTGGGGGACCAGAACACTGCTCTTAAGAAGAAAGGCTGAGGGACTTTTTAGTCTGGAGAAGACTGAGGGGGCATCTTACCAAATTATAAACAGATAAATTATAAAAACATAAATTATAAATATTATAAATACTTGATGGGCAGGTGTCAGGAGGACAGGGCCAGCCTCTTTTCAGTGGTGCCCAGTGAGAGGACAAGACACAACAGGCACAAACTTGAACACAGGAAGTTCCATCCAAACATGAGGAGGAACTTCTTTACTTTGGGGGTGACGGAGCCCTGGAACAGGCTGCCCAGAGAGGTGGCGAAGTGTCTGTCTCTGGAGACTTTCAAAACCCACTCTGAGGCCATCCTGTGCAACCTGCTCTGGGGGATCCTGCTCTGGCAGGAGGGTTGGACTAGATGATCTCCAGAAGTTGCTTCCAACCTTGACCATTCTGTGATTCTTACCTCAGAGCAATCTGCACAACAGCTAGAAATAAATGTTGAGTTGTTGTTAAGAAGCGTTTTATGTCACCTCATGCAGCTCTGCCTACACCAGCAAGTGTTGCGACAGTAAAACGGACACAGCAAACTTGTCAGAAAACTCACCAGCAAGGACATAGGTGGGCACACAACTGCTCCAACAAGCTTGTTTTCACACCAGCTGTGCTTAAATCTGGCAGCATCTACACCCACCTGGGAGAAGCACCACAGCAATGCTCCCATCTGGTCTCTCTGCAGGTAGTTTTGCGGGACAGACCAGGCCCTGCTGGCCCTGTACTGCCCCAGAGTCATCTTTGCTGCCCCATATCCTTCGCCTCGGTTTGTTACTCTCTACCATGAGGGAAAAAACCAGCAACATCCCGACTGCCCTGGTCCCAGCACCCCATTCTGTGCCTGACACTCAGGACAGGAGCAAGACAAACTCCCAGGCACCCGCATGGGTACAAAAGACTCTGCCTCCCAGTGACAGCACCCAGATCGACAGTGGGGAGAGAAAACAGGTGGCTCAAAGAGGGATGCCACGTCCTTCCAACCCTCAAGCAAGGTCCGAGCCACCCTTTCACTCCCCTCCAAAAAAACAGAGCGTGGGGAGAGCAAGGTCTTGTCCCATTTTCCCACTCTACATAGAGTGCTCAGGGAGGTGGTAAAGCCCTGCCACCCCACAGCTCTCATTCCCACAGGGAATGTAATCCCATCTCATCCAGACCCAGTACAATCTCCACCCCTTATTCCATGCTGTTTGTATCATGCTCAGGTCCCACATGAGACTGTTTTGCCCAGGACAGCAACTGCTGAGTGATCTCGCTGTCTTTATCTCGACTCACAAGCCCTGCACTATATTTTCTCTCTCCTGTCTAGCTGAGAAGAGGGAGTGGTAGCACAGCTGTGATGGCCACCTGGCCTCCAGCCAGGGTCAAACCACTACAGAAAGCATGAGGAGCCCCATCTCACAGCCCCTGAGATTCCCAGACACGGGGGAAAGCATTGCACCCCTTACACACGCACAAGGCTGGGCGAGGCAGCAAAGCTTGAGCACTGTGTTCAGTTTGGGGTGCCGCAGTTTAAGAAGGACTTTGAGGGGCTGGAGCGTGTCCCGAGAAGGGC
>NW_009716323.1:0-52239 GCF_000703405.1 Apaloderma vittatum
AAAATAATAATAATATATTTTATTATGGTCTATAATGTTAGAAAAGAAAGCGCTTAATATAATAAGTTTTCAAGAAAGGAAGTTATAGCCAAAACTAAATCAAAGTTGAAAGATTGAATAGAAAGTAGGTCATACTTCTGAACAGTTTGCTTTCCATGATGTTCCGGTTAACAATGACAATGACGTATTTTGTGTCCTGCTATATAATTATCATTAATTTAATCAAAGGAGACATTTCATTTGTATGGGAACTGCAGTTGTCCTAAATGACGGACTTCTTAAATAAAGGAGGTAAAATAAGTCTCTAAAAGAAAATAGACATTCCTTGAAGTAGCACTGAAAAGGTATTGTGATTATTGTAACAAACAATTATAGAAAATGCAACAATCCATTGAAAAGCAATTGTGTTAAATTCAACCACTAAATTGAAAAAAAAAGTAAAATTAAGTGTTGTTAATACTAACTGCAAATCTCAGTGAAGCCTTAGATAAAATTCACTTTGGTAAAGCCTTAGAACATATAAATTTTTCATAAATGCTTCTTAATCCAAAATATCCAATGATGCACTTTTTATCTGTCAGGTGATGCAGATATTAAAAGTTATTATGCATCATGCACATATGTGGATCTTGGCAAAAGCTCAGTTGTTCTTGGAGGAAACAGTAAGAGTCTGCTACAGAACACTTGACCAGAACCAAGCGGACAAGGCCCTTCAAAGACAATAGGAGTTGTTGCTTGTTCACAAACCTTGGTCCTCATGGGAGACTTTAAGCACCCCAATATCAGTTGGAGAGACAACATAGCAGGGCATAAGTAACCCAGGAGATTCCTGGAATGCATTGATGATAACTTCCTCCTTCAAGTGACAGAGGAACCAATGAGGAGAGGTGTCATGTCAGACCTTGTTCTCACGAACAAGGAGGGGCTAGTGGGCTATGTTAAGCTCATGGGTGGAGTTTAAGATCGTAAGGGCAACTAAGAAGGGGAAGCTCAGCAAGCTTGAAACTTGGAACTTTGACTTTGGAAGAAAACTTGGAACTTGACTTTGGAAGAGGCAACTTTGATGTCTTCAGGAACCTCCTTGGTAATGTACCATGGGACAAAGCCCTGGAAGAATTGGGAGCCCAGGAAAGCCGGTTGACTTTCAAGGATCATCTCCTCCAAGCTCAAAGGCATTACATCCCTAAGAAGAATAAATCAGGCAAAAATGCCAGGAGGCCTATATGGATGAACAAAGAACTCCTGGCCAAAATCTAACACAAAAGGGGAACATACAAAGGATGGAAACAAGGACGGGTAACCTGGGATGATTACAAGGAAATTGCTCATGAAATCAGAAACCAGGTTAGAAAAGCTAAAACCCTGATGGAATCGAATCTGGCCAGGGACATTAAAAATAGCAGAAAAAGATTCTATAGGTATGTGAAAGGAAAAAAGAAAACGAAGAAAGAATGTGGGGCCTCTCTGGAGGGATACAGATGACCTGGTTATGGAGGATATGGAGAAGGCTGAAGTACTCAATGACTCTTTTCCTTCAGTCTTCACTGGTAATCACTTGAGCCACACCACACAAGTCACAGAGGGTATTGGATGGGCCTGAGAGAGTGAAGAACCACACAGGGTAAGAGCAGATCAGGTCTGGGAACATCTAAAGAACCTGAAGGTTCACAAGTCCATGGGACCTGATGAGATACATCCATAGGTCCTGAAAGAACTGGCAGCTGAAGTTGCTAGGCTACTAGCCATCATATTTGAGAAGTCATGGCAGTCTTGCGAGGTTCCTACTGCTTGGAAAAGGGGAAACACAACCACCATCTTTAAGAAAGGAAGTAAAGAAAACCCAGGGAACTATAGACCATTCAGCCTCACCTCTGTGCCAGGTAAAAACATGGAGCAAATCCTCCTGGTAACAGTACTAAGACACATGAAAAATAACAAGGTGATCGGTGACAGCCAATATGGCTTCACTAGAGACAAATCATGTCTGACTAATCTGGAAGCCTTCTAGGACAAAGTTACAACTCTTGTTGATATAGGAAGAGCAGCTGACATATTTACCTGGACTTGTGCAAGGCATTTGACACTGTCCCACATGACATCCTTGTCTCTAAGATGGAGAGCCATGGACTCGGTGGATAAAGAACTGGCTGGAGGGTTGCACTCAAAGAATTGTGGTCAATGGTTCAATGTCCACTTGGAGACCAATGTCAAGTGGAGTTCCTCAGGGGTCTGTTCTGGGTCCAGTGCTGTTCAATGTCTTCATCAGTGACACGGACAACGGCATCGAGTGCACCCTCAGCAGGTTTGTCAACAGCATCAAGCTGTGTGGTGTGGTGAACGCACTTGAGGGAAGAGATGCCATCCAGAGGGACCTTGACAGGCTTGAGAAATGGGCCAGTGCAAACTGCATGCGCTTCAACAAGTCAAAATGCAAGGTCCTGCACCTGAGTCAAGCTAATCCCTAACACAAATATAATCCGGGTACAGCAACCCTGAAGAGAAGGACTTGGAGGTGTTGATAGATGAGAAGCTCAACATGAGCCGGCAGCGTGCTCATGCAGCCCAGAAGGCCAGCCATGTCCTGGGATGCATCAAGAAGAGTGTGGCCAGCAGATCAAGAGAGGTAGTTCTCTCCCTTTACTCTGCTCTTGTGAGACCCCACCTAGAGTACTGCATCCAGTTCCGGTGTCCCCATCATAAGAGGCACATGGAGCTGTTGAAGTGTGTTCAGAGGAGGGCTACAAAGGTGATCCAGAGGCTGGAGCATCTCTGCTATGACAACAGGCTGAGGGAACTGGGATTGTTCAGCCTGGAGAAGAGAAGACTCCAGAGGGACCTTAGAACTGCCTTCCAATACCTGAAGGGAACTTCTGTTTTATTTAGGCTGAAACTGATCTTTGGTGTTTTTATGGTTTTATTTATTGGAGTAAAACCATATCTTATGTGAAGTCATACAAAAGTAAAATTAGAAAAAAAAATCAAGCAAACCTATGCTGTTAATTAGGTAGCAAAGGAATATTTCATTACAAAGATTTATTCTTTTTTTGTAATTTGAAGGAAAAGAGGAAAAAACGGTCAAATGCTACAGGGAAAAACAACAATGCATCATGAAACTTGTGTGCTATTTCATTATATCTACAGCCTTTTCATTCTTGTAGGACAAGGATTTGACATAAATCATTAGATTAGCTTGTTTTTCAGACATGAAAGTTATAGTCTGGACTGAAGTAAAAAAGAAGAGATAATATTAAAGGGGAAGATACTAAAGTCAAATGTGCAATTAGTCACTGAATATTTTCGTTTTATCTACGTGTATGAAAGGCAGATAATGGCCTGAATTTATGAGAAATCACCTGACTCTGTTCTTAACTTGAATAATAGCATTTACAGTAGGGGAGGAGGGTCATTAAACTGACTCAAGGGGTTTTTTCAAACGTCAAAGTCTCTTTCCTGGGTTTCCCTGCTATTCTCTCCTGGGAGGGCGGTGGCAGGAATCACAGAGACCTTCTACCACAGTTCAACGGCCAGCCCAGTCCTGAACTTCCAGAAACGTGTCACGTTTCCCTTAGTTTCAATTCACATTTGAGAATCATAGAATCATAGAATGGCATAGGCTGGAAGGGACCTTAGAGATCATTTAGTCCAACCTTCCTGTTTTGGGCAGGGATGCCACCTCTCGACTAGACCAGGCAACACATGGGGACTGAGCGGGAATCGAACCCGCGACCTCGGTGCTGGTCCTTGTTGCCAGCACCGCGCTCAAACCACTGAGCAAAAGTATATCAAGTACTGTGCTTTTAAACAATTATTTTCTTTATTTTATACACAATTTATGTTAGAATGAGAATGATTTGCACTTGTATTGCTCTTAATTAACTACTACAGTGGGAGATTTAGTTGAGGATTATAAATCAAGTCTGTTTCTCTGTAACCGTTAGCATCCTAGAATAAGACTTAACTGTGAAATGGAGTGGACTTCTCATAACCAGATAGGGTAGTTTTTAAACTGCTTCAATGCACTGTAGGCACTTTTTACAGATTTCAAAATGCTATCCAGAATAAAACAATATCCAATGTAAAAATGCAATAGATACTAACGTAAAACAACAAAATTAAAGTATTTTGGCTAAGTCAAAGTATTATATGGGTAAGAATATGTTCATTTATTCCAGAAAGTAAGTACATTAATTTTATAAGCAATTTTTTAAAGGTCAGTTTACTTTTTCCAGCAGTCCTTCTTTGTTTCTCTTTTATCTTTATTTAAGCATGCAATTGCAGAATTGGAAATTTTCAGTTCCTTCTAGGTGACATTTTGTCACCCAAACATTTGCCAGCAGCTGAAATATTGATTAAATTTCAGAACAAGTGTAAAAGTGAAACATGATCAAAATATAAGGAATACCAGCGAGCACATGTAATTTGTTAATACACTCAATATCATCTTTTACTAACAAAGCAATTAGCTTAGTTTCTGACTAAGGAAGGAAGTTGTCTGATTTGTTACTCTTATTCTGGATGATGATAGTAATATCTCACTCTTATATATACTAAAATACACATATTTTCATTTTTTGATAACATTTGGTTTGGTATTCAAATATATCTTTAAAAGAGGAAATAGATTTTAAAAAATAAAATTACTTGTTTAGGTTCTTCAACGGTTAGGCAACTGATTCAGGTCTACTGCATTTCATTACTACTTTGATCAACTTGAAGTGGAGTATTTAGAAGGAATATGTTACTTGTGTCACTATATGGTTTTTATTAAGTAAGATAAGCACTATTCCAAAAATAAGCTGCTAAAAAGTAAGCAAAGGATGTTCTTCTGGAAGTGAAATAGAAGAATTACCTTTAAGACAATTAAGTATAAAGGATTTTTAAACCTTTATGTTGATAGGGTATACTTAACAACATTTTCCAGACATTTATTACATGATATTAATTTCACATAATCTCTCTACTTGATCAGGATAGTTAAAATTTTTATATGACCTTTTCTAGACAGTTAGTTAGTACTTTTTGAAATAAGTTACAACTATACTTAGTTGATGATTAATGTTAACGGTGACATTATAATTGTAACAGATTGTCACGGGTTAGGGCTGAGCCAGTCACTAACATGGACGGATGCTCCAATTTATTAATTGATTTCTCCCTTAAGATAATTGCAACTCAATAACTGAGGAAATAGTTCTTTCTCTTTTTGAATGATTAAAAATAATACATTTTCTAGTTTAAAAGAAAGAAACTCTTGAATATTTTTCTAAGTACAATATATATGTATTTATATTGCTCAATATAATATAACGAGTATAACGTAATGTCTTAGTTTCACTGAGTAGAATCATGGGATGAATTTTCTGTTCAGGAAAGCTGCATTACTGAGAATACTATAGTACCTCATTTGGTGTCAGTAAAGATGATAAGATACTTGATGGGTTTTTTGGCCTGCCATGGTATGTGGGTCTTCTAGTGATCAACACCTCAGCTTAGCCACGCGATAAAGCCAGAAGAGACAAAAGCCAGAGCAACTGACTGAAGCTGGCCAACAGAAGTATCCCATACCATAAACAACATGCTGCCTATGAATTGGAAAGTTTGCTGAGGATGCTCTTTTCTCCTCAGTGGCCACCATCCTTTGAGGATTTTGCCAATCCCTCTGCTCCAGTGACCTGTTCTCCTATTTGCTGAGGCCATCATGCTTTCTTTGGAGCTGTATTTTTCATAGTGCTGGACACCTGGCATTCACTGATGAAAGTACACAGCCTGCCACCACTGCATGGGTGAGTATAACTTTGTTTACTTGATATTATTATTAATATTAATATTAGTATTAATATTAGGGAGGTTTATTATTATTTTATCTGTTTTGGTTTCAACCCATGGGTCTCCTTTTCTGATCTCCCTTCTTAAGGGGGTGAGTGTATCACAACTAAATGAAGACACTTCTAAATATATCTCAATATATTTAGTAAATATTTAGGAAAAATATGAGTGATCATCAAATCCATTCATATTCAGATGAGGTTTTATGTTATGTATTTATCATTCTGTTTTCCTTTTGTTTCCACCTTGTTCCTGTTCTTTCAATTCTGGCACTGAGTTTCTTGGTTTATTTCCCTATTCTGGGGAATATATATAGTAAACTGGTATATATTTACAGCTTATGTTATCTAGTAAATACTGTAAGATCTGCTATTTGAGAAGTTAAATAATCTTTCAGCAGTAGGAATGTACAAGCTTGAGGAATATTATTTTTGCCACAATTTTTAAATTGTACTTTGGTTAACATTGTTAAGCAGATAATCTTTATCAGGGCTTGTTGCAATAGAACCAGGGGTAACGGCTTTAAACTAAAAGAAGGTAGATTCAGACTAGCTATAAGGAAGAAATGTTTTTTGTCATGAGACTGGTGAAACACTCATTCAGGTTGCCCAGAGAGGTGGTAGATATCCCATCTTGGAAAACATTCAAGGTTAGGTTGGATGAGGCTCTGAGCAACTTGATCTAGTTAAAGATGCCTCTGCTCACTGCAGGTGGATTAGACTAGATAGTCTTTAAAAGTCTCTTTCATCTGTAAATGTTGTATGATTCTATGATTCTGTGGTTATATGATTCCGTGATTCTATGATTCTCTAACTGACATCTGTAGTGAAAGTTTAGCATAATGAAAAAGAACATTTTTTTTTCCCTGATTTTGTCTTAAAAGCTTCAGTGAACCAGAGGTTATAGAGCAAGGACTTTCAAATTCAGCAAATAAGAATCCAGTCTATACTCAGGAAAAGGTAATGTATTGTACCATTTTAGTTACAGTTAGTTCATTTGGTAAGCAAGATCAAAACTTGAAATAAACACTGTTTAGGACATATATCCCAGGTGAATGTGTTATCCACTAGCCTATAACAACAAAGTGTAGGAAACCACTGTTACTTTTATCAAATAATTATTGATAGTAATAACATGGACCTGAAGGGTGATCAACAATTATGCATGGTAGACAATTCTAGCACCTGAGAGAAATGTGCAGAAAATTCCACAGCTCAGCAACCAACACTGTGTGGCAGGAAAAACCACACTGGCTCACCCAACCTTACTCTCAGGCTGTGTCATCTCTCCTGTGGTGAAAAGTGTCCATTTAACTCAATAGGGAATTTTACCGTCGGCAGTGAGATACCAATTACTCAGACTAGAGTTCTGATGGGTATTAGAGATTGGAAGTTGAGATTGCAGCAGGGCCTTGCTCTCAAGAAGAGATTGATGCAGTAAGGGATGCCCTTGCAACAGGCATTGCTCAAGTTAGTTGGTAAACTCCAAATCCCAAAAGGTAAGTAAATAATGGATGAGACTTGGTAACATGTTTATGTAACAAAGTAAGAATGGCTCAATGGGAGGCTTTGTTGTGGGCTTGTTCCTTTGTACACTGTTTTTCTCATGGAAAAAAGTACAGAAACTGGAGGAAGAGAAGAGTGAGTTGGTAAACAAAGTTAAATGCTCCCAGCTGGGAACCAGAGATCTAGGGTGAGGATGTACAAGTCCTCCTTCTCCAGTAGTGATGAGGAGGTCTTGTTCTCTCCCAAGGAATAAACAGCTCCATCACAGTTATTAAGGATGAATAAGGGGAGGAGAAGGCAGATAAGTCCACCCCAGGGATTACCCAAGGCATATGGCTGGGAAAGTGGGATGGAAGAGTCGTGCTGCTGCTGTGGAGCCTGAGTTGCTGTAATGATACTTCAGCTCCTGCTCCTGCACCCTGCTGATATTGCAGAACCTGGGAGGGAGCATGAACTGCAGAGTGGAGAAGAAGCAATCATGTGGTTGTGAAATGTTGGGAAGGAAGAGCTACAGGGGTAGAATTAGCACTAAGCCATGGTCTCAAGGAGCATATGGTTGTAACACAAACCAGTTCCCTCTACAGCAGTGTGATAGTGTGTGACAAAGTTAAATGGTGAGTAGCAGCTGATGATGTATTAACAAGTCCTGAGTGAAGTGACCCTAGCTTTGCCTACTGCTATCCTGGATGTGCTTCATATGCAGTGTGAACTGGAAGCAAAGCAAGCTAGACAGCATGCCTCCACAAAGTAAATAACTTCTTCATTCCCACAATGGAGGAATGTGTATAGTTTGCTTTCACCTGGTAAGGAATCCAGTATACTGGAAGCAATTTCCCCACTGGTAGAAACATCATTCCACTATTTACTATGGGTTAATTCAGGAGACTTAGAGGTGGATCATACCACAAAACACATGGAAAACATTGAGGATATTGTCCTCTAAGGAGAAACACCATAAGTATAAAATTAACCTTAGAAGTGGCTGAACAGGAAAAATAGCCCATAGCATGTAACACTAATGATGGTCAATGGTGTGTGGGGATAGTTTCATGGGGAAAAAAAAAAACCACGAATGGATGTGAGTGTAAATTTGACAAGGGCTCGGCTTGATTGTAAGGATAGTGTAGTAAGTCAGCATAAATAACCTGTCTATCACTGTGATAGCCACAGATGCATGTCACTATGAGAATCAAGTATTCTCTGCCCCATTCTAGCTCTGGTAGTATCCAGTGTCACACAGAAGAAACTTTGATAGAAAAGAGAAATGCCTGAGGACCATTTGCCTAGCTCCAGGACTGCACAACCCACAGCTAGGACTGCTACACTGATTCCGTTCTTCTCTCTTGCAGTGCAGGGAGTTTGTGTGAGAAACCACTAGTGGGACATGCTCAGCTTGTCTATTGGACTGCACTGTCTCTCTCATGAGTAAGTTGTGTAATTCTCAGATTTTTGTGTAGATCTGTGACTGAAATATTTTTGTTATCCAAGTTTGTTTTGTCTCCCCAGTGTCAAACTAACCTTCAAATGTGATGGTTTGGTTCACAAGCCTAGGAAGTAGAAAACCCCTCATCAGGAATGGGATTTCATGCACACCTCCAACATTTAGCTCTTAGGATATAAAGAGAAAAAGATGATATTCGGCAGGGTATCTAGCTGCAAACTGATGAAAGGAATTAATGTAAAGACAATCTTGAATCTTAGTTTCTCACTCTAGTATTGCTCATTTATTTGTAGAAATCAGTGATCCCTACAGAGAAAATGCAAACCTTCCCCAGAATCTGGGAAATTGAAGGAATGGAATATAATAGAATGATCACTTTGCCTCTGCCCTTCTAGTTAAAGCACACCCCTAGGATGTGAGGAATGAAGGATTAAGCCTGTAAGCTGAGCTTCAGGTCTTGTCTTGAACTTCAAAGGTAAATGATTCAGAAATACAATTTGTTTATGTAAAAGAAGTTACTTCCTCCTTTTCCCATCATAAGACATGAGAGCTGAAATCAAAGTAGATGGCAAATCCACCATATGCCATAATTTTAAAACACCTATGAGAGACTGCTAAATAAGCGTCTCGAATAGCTTGAAACATAAACAAGTCACAGCAGCCTGCCTGGCACCTGTCGTGTTGGTGTGGGGGTGACTCAGCCCACTGGCCAAGGTGTGGAAGCAGGTAGAGCTTGGAGCTGTGGCTGCAAGAAGATGGGAGAGGGAGGGGTGACTCTCCCTGCTTGGAACCCCCCACCATCCCCCCAGACAGGTTCCTGGTAATTTTCCACAAGGGGTAAACAATGCTATGAGGTGGGAACTTGATTGTGTAAAAGTATAAAAATCCTGGCCACTGCGCCCCTTTCAACTGCCACAAGAAGAGTGCTGCATGTGTCATGGTCGTCACTGGATCCAAAGAGACAGTGATCTTTTCCTTTTCTATTGCTTTCTTTCTCTCTCTCTTAATAAAACTCTGTCTATGGCAAGGCCAGTTGTTCTGCAGTTGTTCTGCTCGCTAATGGCTCTTTATTGTGAGATTGTTGACTGTACTAAGTGGATGACTGAAATACATTGTTGTTAGTTCTTTGCTGATTGATAACTAAAACTGGTGTTAAGATCTTTGGTGTGACTCACCTTAATCCTGGCCTGAGAATCCGTGAAACAGAGTCATTCCTGGAAGCTTGGAATGTGACACCACCTGTCAGGGCCTTTTGGTTTATTTGGATACTCCCTGATTCAAAGGGACATTGAATCATACAACCGTCTTGATTCTTAACAGAGACTATCTGAATTGAGGTCTAAGCTCATAAGTATTCCCAAAGGCAATTGTCCCTGGGTAGTTTCAAAAAATTCATCTTGTCAAAATCAAAATTTGATTCTCATAAATTAAAAGAGCCAGAAAATAATCATAACATAACAAGATGATTCATGCTAGAAGAGACCTGGAGAGGTGTTTCTCCAGCCTCCTGCTCCAAGAACAAAAGGTTGGCCAGTGCTTGATACAGTCAGGTCTTGAAAACCTGACTGGAGTCTGCACAATCTTTCAGGGCAACATGCTTCCTTGCCTGACTGTCCTCATGGGGCAAGGGTTTCTCTTTAGAACTAAACTGAATGCCTCTTGTTTCAGTTTATGCTTGCTGTCACAGGTATGGCCATCGTGCACCACTGTGAAAAGCCTGAGTCTGTCATCTTGGTGCCATGAGCACCAGGAACTACACCAACATTATCAACTGCTCCCCCTGTTGACTGTCATCTGCAAAACTTTGTGTGCAAGGCCTTTATTCACTCCTTTGGCTCATTGATAAAGATATTGGAAAGAGTAGTTCCCAGGATAGGCCACTAACACCTTCACAGCTTGCTCCACCATGATCCCAATTCTATGAATAAGCTGAGGTCTGGATGCCTGAAGCCCAGGATCAGTAAATTTCTTCTCACCTTCCCGGGAAATAAACAGTCCCATCTTGGAATTAAATGGCACTCAATCATTATACAATTTATCTAAGTAAAACACTACTCGTAAGATCCACAAAGATATTCCTGCTCGGTCCCCACGTGTTGCCTGGTCTAGTCGAGAGGTGGCGTCCCTGCCCATAACAGGGAGGTTGGACTAGATGATCTCTAAGGTCCCTTCCAGCCTAGGACATTCTATGGCTCTATGACTTAAGCACTCCTTCCTAACTCTTCAGGTGTTTTAACAGTCTCCTAGGGTCTTGTCTCATGCTGTGCAATGTCTCTCTCTCATGAAATGTGTAAGTCATTATAAAGAATAACCATAAAACATCTACTTTACTCCCAAAGCCTCTCATTGCCTTTGGTTCCCAACTTCTAAGTAAGCACAGCCTTGTGAACTTTGGTGAAGCCTGGTGATTTCTCAGCCTTCATATTATATTAAGCTTCAATTCAGAAGCAGTCCTAGAATATATAAATTCTTTGAGATACATATTCAGCTTATCATTATTTCAAGTCTTTAAAAACTGTCTTTGTACCTTGAAAGGAAAGTCAATCATTGACTTTAATGGGTTTTGGATCAGGACCTAAGTGAAGTGTCATCTAAATTCAATAAGGCTTTACAAAGATTTTTAGTGAAATTACCTCCTAGTAGAAAGATAGGGAGAGTGAGACTCTTTCACTAGTTATCTGAAGAATCATAATACATCCAGTGGGAATTAAACCATGAGCCTGGTAGAACAATCATAGTAGAAAAAAAAAATTTATTCCCTTATTTTTATTCTGAATTACAATTAGAAAATATAAATATTTTTTTGCATATGGAGTTGATATATATGACATTGTCAGAATATATTTTAATAAATCAAATAAAAGTGAATATGTAAAAATGCATAATTCATAAGCAAAATGCTCTGCCTTTCCCCGTAGTGACTTAAGTGAATCCTGTTGTTGCCTAGTCACAAGTCTGACTGACATATAACTTAATAGTTTTTCTGCAGTTCCAGACTGTGCCATTGAAAATCCAGAATATTTTAATGATTTTTTTACAGTTTACCTTATATTAGACAACAGTAAATCATATGGCTCTCAGGAAACTGCTTAAAAATAACTATTATCTCTGAAGTTTGGTAAATTTATGAGTGAATTTTTTTTAAGCAAGTAGACCTTTAAATATGATAATTTTTCAATTGGTTATATAAATTACTATAATGAGTATGTTAAGGAAGGCAGCTTAACTAAGAAAGATTCTACTACCAAAAATAATAAGAACTTAATGGATAATTAGAATTTTTTTCTTCCAGGATATCTTTGCTTCATGTGATTACTTCATGACGGTTTGAAGTTAAGTCTATGCCAACATTCGTATTAGAGTAATTTTATTTTAGGGAAATTCCCCAGAGACTTAGAATATTTACAGGAAACTGGCATGCAGGCTTACTCAAAGTATATTTTAATAGCAAAATGGGTTAAAAAATCATAGAATGGTTTGGGTTGGAAGGCACCTTAAAGACCATCTGGTTCCAAGCCCCTTGCCATGGGAAGGAACACCTCCCACTAGATCAGGTTGCTCAAAGCCCCATCCAACCTGGTTTTGAACACTTCCAGGGATGAGGCATCCACAACTTTTCTGGACAACCTGTTACTGTGTCTCACCACCCTCACAGTGAAGGATTTCTTCCTAATTTCTAGTCTAAATCTACTCTCTTTAAGTCTGAAACCATTACCTCTTGGCCTATGACTACACTCCCTGACAAAGAATCCCCTCCCTTTTTCCCATGCAGGCCTCTTTCAGGTACTGGAAGGCTACTATACGGTGTCCCTGGAGCCTTCTCTTCTTCACGCTGAACAACCCCAACTCTCTCAGCCTGTTCTCATAAGAGAGGTGCTTAACCCTCTGATCATCTTTGTGGCTCTCCTCTGGACAGGCTCCAACAGGTCCATGTCCTTTTTATTTCAGGGATCCCAGAGCTGAATGCAGTACTGCAGGTGAGGTCTCACAAGAGCAGAGTAGAGGGGAGAGAATCACCTCCCTCAGGCTTTTGGCCATGTTTTCTTGATACAGCCCAGGATGTGATCAGAGTTCTGGGTTGCAAGAGCACATTACCGGCTCATCCACCAACACCCTGAAGTCCTTCTCTGCTGCTCTCAATCCACTCACCACCCAGCCTGTATTTGTGCATGGGATTGTCCTGACTCAGGTGAGGGACCTTGCACTTGTCCTCGTTGAGCTTCATGAGGTTTGCACAGGCTCGCCTTTCAAACCTGTTAAGCTCTTTCTGGATGACAACTCTTCCCTGAAATGTGTAGTTCTCATCACGCAGCTTAGTGTCATTGGAACACTTGCTGAAGGTGTGCTCAATCCCACTGTTCATGAAACCGATAAAGATGTCAAACAGCACTGGTCCCAATATTGACCACTGGTGACAGCCCCCTGTAACTCATTCCCTTGTTCTGTCACAGGTGCCAGAGCTCCCTTCCCTTCCCCTCTCCTCCCCTTTTCTTTTTTTTTTGTTTGTTTGTTTTGTTTGTATTTCCTCTTGAGAAACCTATATGTTACATTTAGGCTGTATAATTAGATAGCTTTTTAAAAACTATAATATATAGATACACATGTTTATATATATATTTTAGTATATCCTTTTTAAAACTTAGCTGTGGTGGCTAAATGAAAAGACAACAAAAAATCAAGTCTTAGGAAGCAAATCTGCCTGGATTATTCCATTTTTTCTTTACAGTATAACTGAGACACTTTGTTCACTCTTCAGGCCACAGAGGTATACTTAATATTCATTAGAATATGATATATGCAAGGACATTTAGAATATTTCCTCCCCTGGAGACAATATCTAGTTTAGAAACCTGTACCATGTTTAAGCAATTTCTCTCAAATTTACATTTTGTACTTATTGAGAGACTCATCTATTAATGCATACCACAGCTGTTTGTTGTAGTCAGTACCTTTTCATACTTCCACTCCAGGTGTGAAATAAAACAGCTGAAACTAATATAATTTACAACAATGTGCTCCTTAAACAAGTGACTGTGAGTTTTTACTGTGACAGCACACTTCTAGAAAGGGCCGTGTTGTTCAAGAGAATAATTAGTTTATTTTTGTGTATAGTGTATAAATCAATACATGACATTCCTATTAGTTACAAAATTCCAAATGTCATATAAGTCTATTTTGATGAATTCTTAAATATTTTTGAAAAAAATATTGACTATGTGACACACTTATAGATGCCGAATAAAAATAAGGTGTTTACCGGGGTTTTTTTGGATGAGAGAAGAACAATATGTTTGCTGTCATTGTACACCAGCATTAGTTCCATAAAGAAGCAAATTGTCCATGTCTACAGTTACATCATGTGTTTTATAAATATCTATTTACGACTAAACATATTTAAAATAGTGTGTTAAATTGAAGAAATTAATATGAAAGTGAGAAAAAGTAACAAATTTATATCTGACATCTTCTTCCTATGGCCTGTTAATGAGCTGGATAAACTGAAAGACAATACGTGTTAATAAGACAGAGGATAATATTAATATATATATTAAAGTATATATTTGTAATTTTCTGCCTTTCAAAAAGTATACATATCGGACACCATTAGTGAGCTTCAGGTCTTTACCAAGGCATAGGTGAAATTCCTTTCTAAATGAGTAGGAATTGTAGCTGAGCAATACCTGTGTAGTGGCTATAAGCCTTAGAGTTATAGTTACTGCAGATTAAAACAGTTATAGAATCATAGAATATCCCCAGTTGGAAGAGATCCATAAGGAACATAGATTTCAAATCCTTCTTTCTCACAGGACCACCTAAAACTAAATCATAGGACTTTTAGTGGACTTTCCTTATAGGACTTTAGAGGACTTTCCTCCTGTGAAGCCCTGCTGGCTATAACAAATAACTGCATTGTCTCAGAAGTGTTTCTCAGTAACTTCCACAATAACCTTCTTCTTAATTTTACCAGGCATGGAAGTGAAACTGACAGATCTGTAATTATTGAGGTTTTCCTTCCCACCCTTCTTAAAAATCTGAATAACATTTGCCAGCATCCAGTCAACTGGGACCTATTCATACTCCCAAAATATGTGAAAAATAATGGAGAGATGTCATATGATGACATCAGCCTGCTCTTTCATTCTCTGGGATGGGTCCCATTAGGTCCCATAGATTTGTGTGCATCCAGCTGTAGCAGCAGGTCTCAAGTTCAGAGTCGGTTGGGAGTTTATCATCTGCCCAGTCATGGTCTTCCAACATAGGTCTTTGGGGGAGTTACATTCTAAGAATTGTGTTCTGTAGTAAGAAGTTATTTATTGGTTTCAAATTTATTGCATATTATATGGAAATTCTCCTTTCCTTGCATATCAAGTTTTTCTGACTGTTAGCCAAAGTCAATAGATAAAGGAATTGGAACCTCCAGATTTAAATATCATGTCACCTATGTTATTGTGCCCCTGGGGATTCTTTCAGCTACCTTTCAAAAAAAAGTAGCATTCACTGGCAGACTAAATACATGAATCCACCACAAAACACCATGAAAAGCAAATAGTAGTGTTTTGTATTTATCAGCTGGTTGTGGGTTAACCTTGACAAAAAAACTGAGCTCCTACTCAGTCACCTGCTCACTCCCATTCCTCAGCAAAATGGGGTTAGAAAATAGGAAGAAAAGGTATGGCAAAGTGTATAAATTTTAATAAATACACTTAGCTAACAGGAAACAAATAGTCAAGCAGTAAACCAGCACATTTCCTCCCTCTTCTCCCAGACTTGGCTTCACTCTTTCATTCCCAGTTGCTCTCCTCCCATCCTTGTATCACTGCTGGTGAGGCAATGAGAGGCACAAAAAAGAGGATGGCAGGGTGGGCTATTGGTACATAACAGTTTCTCTCTGTCAGTCCTTTCCTCTCACACCTTTCAAGCACTACTAGGTCTTGATCACTCTTCAGATGCTTTTCTGTTTTAGGTAATGACTGCAAGAGAAAGCTAAACAAAACTTCTGGTAACTGCTCTGATAATCATCTGCTGATGTCAAATGTCTAAAACAAAAGAGACATTGCCTCTCAGTTGCTAAAGGCAGGAAAAGAGGGCAGTTAAATCAAATATTAGTATGGTTCTTAAATTCTGGCAGTTAGCAAATGAAATGTCTTAGTACATCTAAAAGCTTGTCCCTGGTTTTAACTCTACCCTCACTGAAATGAATTATAAGTGTCACAAGGCTCCCTGGTGTGTTCAAACTACCTTATGAATATTTTATACTATGTGTTTGTGTTTTTCATTTTTCTAAGTTTTGATTTGTTTCCAAGAGACTTGTCTTGCTTTGTTGTGATGGCTGGTTATTGGAGTAATGCTGTTTCCTCTTGTTTGATTTATATAATTTTCTGTCTGACTTTTATTTATTTATTTTTGCTTTTTTTCTCTTTTCTTCTGCCACCACTGTTGAGCAGGTCAGTAGAACTGGAGATTATACTTGCTATTGTCCACACAATGTTTCATATTTCTCTTGTGATCTTGTCAGCGGCTTTCCTAACTGGCTAACATTCTCTCTGGACATAACACAGCAAAGCCTAACATATATTTAGACCTCAAGGAAAGATTCTATCTAATGGCTCAATTATCAAAGACACTTGAGGCGTGGCTGACTTCTACAATTCAAAATTTTGACAACTACTACCACATCTTTCAGGTTCCATCAAAATTTCCCATGCTATCACATAGTAAAAGTTTTAGAATTTTCACACAGAAAAAATGTCCATAATTTACACTTGATATTTCCTTGCATGTAATGATATTCAGTACTGGCAGATGGAAAACATGGAAATCCTATGATGGATTTTAGTGCAAAATCATATCCCTTTCACATATTAGGATGAGAAAATATTTCCTTTTATTACATTTTTAAAATACGTTTACTGATTTTTTGTTTATATTTTTGAGTGTTCTAAACACGTTCATACAGGTTTTTGTTCCCTGCAAGTATTAAGTTAATTACAATGGAATACTGATTTCAATATATAATATTTCCTATCTGTAAATATATTGAGGAGAGGACTTTAAGCCAAATGATATGTTTGGAAACATCCCTATTAGCATCAGGGTGGTCATCTGATGAAAACCAGAAACACTCTGCCCTCATGACAACAATAAAAAATAAGTAACTAGTTCAGTATATTTTTTGAAAACACAAGCAATATGACCACTTCTTTTCAGTTAAAATATCTCATGAATTTGAAAATAATAGTACATATATTACTGGCCATTCTCAAATAGCCGAATGAATTTTCTGTATAAAATTATTCAGATGACTCTAAAACTTCATGCAAACACTCTTTGGGCCCTGACCAAAAAAAAAAAAAAAAAAAAGGAATATTAATGGCACAAAATAAATAAAATATAGTTCACTCACCAACCCCTCAGGGAAGCCTGGTAACAAAAACAGAGCTCTGTAAAGAACTGAATTTCCTATTCTTATACTTGGATTTGTTAACAGCTCCATGTATTAAACATAACAATGTGATTTTTTAGTGAGATTACCGGTGCGTAGAATGGGTGGTGGATGACATTCAAGAAGCATCTTTTAATATAATTTTATAGTCACAAATGAATAGCAACACACAGATTAAAAATATCATAAGGAAAAAACGCCAAGCTGAAAAGTTAATCGAAGGAGAAGAAAGATCACCTGAACTCCTGTTTTATTGAAGCAGATTAATGCATAATAAATGCAGAAGCTGTCCATCCCATCCTTCAAACGAGTTGGAGGTGGAAGGAGGCACATTCACACTCCTTTTGTTCAAAGCAGGAAAGAAAGACTGGGTAACACTCTCTTCCTCATTAAGAGGTTGGGTCAAATGAGTCATTTCCTGCTCTACATCTTTATGAACAGCTCACATTAAGTTCTGTGGTTACTAAATTTGAGGATGTTTTCAGATGGGAGCCTTTTCTTCTCATTCCACTAGTTTACCTTTCTTTCTCGATGTAACGTGTTTACAGCGGCTTCTTATTTTGTCAGCATAGTATTAAATCTTCTTGATACTAAACTTACAGAGAGTTCTTGGCGTGACAATTTCAATCTGTGACCTTAGCATGAACCTTTAATAAAAACCTGTAATAAAATCAGTGCTTTTATGAAGATGAAGGCTCCCTTCTACCTTCCTTGTTCTTTATCCTGCCTTTCATGATTGGAAACTCAATGTATTTCCAGGTGACCTATGTGGGCTACCTGAGGATCCAGTCCCTTCAGTTCACTGCAACATTTCCAGAAGGTAAATACATGCTGGAAGACTACACAATTATTTTACAGGCCAGCAGCAGAGAAATGAAAGATAGCTGCATGGCAACTCCAGTCTATATGACAGATATTTATGGAAGTAGAATCTAATTCTACTAGATCAGAATCACATACATTGCTTTGTGGTTTTTTCCCACATATACTCCCATATAGATGTTACAGGAAATAAAGAAAATTATTCAGAGACTTGTTAGATCTTTTTTAGTGCATTCTTCTATGAAAGCCCGAATAAAAATATCATAATATAGTCAACACCTAATATTTCCTAATATTAATTGAGAAAATAATTAATAAAAGTTGACTCCAGCATGGAATGTTTGACACTACATTCTGCAAATTTTGAGGTAAAATTTAAGCTGAGCCTTTTATGCCGTGCAAGGGACAGACCTGAATTTTTGTGTGAGATTTCATGAAACTGAGTACTTCTCATTGGTAAGGTTGAAAAAGTATTTTAGAAGAGCTTATTCTTCTACTGAGGATTGTAAATAATCCATTGAACTCTAGACTAGACCAGTAATGAGTGAACTGTAACCCACCAAGCTTTTATTGTGGATGATACATATTTAAAAAACACACTGAGGCTTTTATTAAACTACCATCAACATAAGATATTTTATTTCTTTATTATGTTTTTATATTTATTTCTTTACTTATAATTTCTTTTATTTACTTCCGAGCAATCTATAGAATACTGTTGAGGACAAAATGTGTCACTGGTGATGATTTTAGCTCAGAGTACCAGTATAGATGTAATATATGCATAAACTCACGACATGACTCCTTGTGTGACTACTGTTCAAAAAGTCATAAGGCACTGGATAGGGAAAAGCTTTTCCTTTTATTTTTGAAATAAGATTACTTAATACCGTGAACTGACAAAAAAAACCTTAGTAATCTTTACTTGTTCCTAATAAAGATTCAGATATATTTTACTTCTAATCATAATGGTATAGGTGGTCATTAGAATTTGTATTCCCATCTAGGAAAGGCTCTAAAGCGTATTCCTGCATATATATATATATATGTATATATGTATGTGTGTGTGTATGTGTGTGTGTACATAGAATCATAGAATGTGTTGAGCTGGAAGGGATCTTTAAAGGTCATCTAGTCCAACACTACTGCAGTGAGCAGGGACACCTTTAAATCAGTTTGCTTAGAGTTCCATCAAGCCTGATCTGAATGCCTCTGGGGATGGAATCTCCACCACTTCTGTAGGCAACCTGTTCCAGTGTTTCATTGCTCTCATAGTAAAAAACTTCTTCCTGGTATCTAGTTTAAATCTAGCCTGTTCTTGTTTAAAGCCATTGCCCCTCGTCCTCTATACGTCTTTCAGAACAGTCCCTCCCCAGCTTTCCCGTAGACCCCCTTCAGGTACTGGAAGGCAACTATAAGGTCTGCCTAGAGCCTTCTCTTCAGACTGAACAACCCCAACTCTCTCAGCCTGTCCTCCTAGCAGAGCTGCTCCATTTTTGTGGCCCTCCTCTGGACCCTCTCCACCAAGTCTACATCCTTCTTGTGCTGAGGGCTCCACAGCTGAGGTTTCACCAGAGCAGAGAAGAGTAGAGGAGCTGCTGGACACGCTTTTTCTGATGAGGCCTAGGATGCGATTGGTCTTGTGGGCTGCAAGTGCACATTGTTGGCTCACATCCAACTTTTCATTCACCAGCACCCCCAAGTCCCTCTCTGCAGGGCTGCTCTCTAGCACATCACCCCCCAGGCTGTGTTGATAATGAGGATTGCCACTACCGAGTTGCAGGACCTTACACTTGGCCTTGTTGAACCCCATGAGGTTCACATGGGCCCACTTCTCCAGTAGGTCCCTCTGGAGGACATCCGGTCCCTGTGGCACGTCAACTGTGCCACTCAGATTGATGTCATCTGCAAACTTGCTGAGAGTGTAGCCGATCAGTCTATGTCACTGATGAAGATATTGAATATTGGTCCCAGCACAGACCCCTGAGTGACACCACTTGTCAGCTATATCCATCTGGACATCGAGCCACTGAGCACAATCCTCCAGGTATGATCATTCAACCAATTCCTTATGCACTGAACAGTCCATCCATCAAATTTATATGTCTCCAATTTAGAGTGAAGGGTGTTGTGGGAGACTCTGTCAAAGGTCTTGCAGAAGTCCACATAGTTGACATTCATTGCTGTAGTCACTCCATTGTAGAAAGCCACTAGGTTAGTCAAGCAGGATTTGACTTTGGTGGAACTATGTTTGTTGTCTTGAATCATGTCCCTGTCCTCCATGTGTCTTAACAGAGCCTGTCGGAGGATCTGTTCCATAATCTTCCCAGGCACAGAGGTGAGGCTGACCAGTAGTAGTTCCCAGGGTAGTAATAGTTCTCACCTTTTTTAAGATGGGTATAATGTTTCACTTCTTCCAGTCACCAGGGACTTCATCTGACTGCCATTATTTTTCAAACATCATGGGGAGTGCCTTGGCAACTATATCAGCCAGTTCCCTTAGGGCTCTGGGATGCATCTCATTAGGTCCCATAGACTTGTGTATGTTCAGGTTCCTCAGGTGGTCATGAATCTGATCTTCACTTACAATGGAAGGGATTTTGTCTGCTTTGTTGCCAAGTAAAAGCTTTCTCAACAGAATGAGGGAAGGGTAGAAAATAATACCAAATTTTGTGCAAAAAAATTTAATTTGCATATAGGAAAACAAAAATGAAAAAACATATATTTATGTTGATACATGATCTAATAATGATTGATTTAAATGGAACTAGATAAGACTATACAAAAGGTTTTGTGAAATCATTTAGAGAAAGTGACATATAATCTTTGATGTCACTTTTCTTGTGATATTGTAGAATGACAAGGTGTTTTAAATTTCACCCCAGAAAAACAGGTGGACAAGTGGATACTGCTATTCTTGTATAATCACACACACACACAAAACTATATCTGAAAATGAAACGGAATTATCTGAGCCAGTTAGAGTCCTTGGATTCTATATAGCTTTGGGGCTGTAATTATGTACTTTTTGAGTTATTCAATTTTCTGAAATCTCTGACAGCCACGGAATATTAAATATTTTTTTTTTTAATAATTTATCTCTTCTTTAGAATATCAGGGAAGACAAATTTCTCTTTGGTCAGCTTGGATCAGCTGTCTTGTCTGTGTCCCATCCCAGCTTCCTACACACCCTGAACTTATTACCTGAAGAGGGACATGCAGGAAAAAAAAGGGAAAACCTCCATGCTGTGCAAGCACTATTCTCATTAGCAAAACCACAGATGTGTTATCAACAGTCTTCTGGTCACAAATACGTATACTAGTTTACTCCAACATTTACATCAATGTGCACATACTGTATTTTGTTAACCTCCACATTAGAGCATGCTTATGATTGATTAAGAAAATGCATAGTGCCTAAAATGTTCTATAAAAATTCTGATTTGCGAGACAATTTAATTACAAAATTGAAGGATGTGACTCATTTTCTTCAGAAACACATCACTTGCTCTTTTTTCTATGGACCTCCATGTCTTCTGAAACTTCTATGGTAACATTCGTGCCTTGATAGTCACAGGGACCCTATGTCTACAGGAATAACAGAAAAAATTACTGGTTGAGAAACAGCTGTAGTAGTCTGGGCAATGTCGTTAGTGTTCGAGTTGTTCCTCTGTTAAGGAATAGTCTCTGTTACAAAGCTGGTATTCTGCCAACACTAATCAGCTTAAATACAATGTACATAATATGAAATTTGGAAGTATCTAAGAAATACAAAATAAACAGTTTGGAGCAGAAAATATGTGCCATTAATAGCACAGCAGTTCATACATTAATGAGTGGTTATTTGCAAAGGTAAAATGTGAAATCACTTTCAAAGAAACAAAACTCATAAAGCTGTAAATAGTGGTTTTCTCTATAGTAAAAACCTAATGTCAAGTGAAGACAGGGGTATGAGCTGTTGTGAAAGATATTCAGGACTTAAGAAGCTCGTCGAACATTATTTTTTTCACCTCTAGATTCTGGTGTCTTATAGAAAGTGACAAATTTGAAAGCAAAAGGTATTGAAATACCAGGAATGATTCCTACAGCTAAGCATATGTTAGGACTGAATTTATAATTATCTTGCATGTAGTCTTTTGTTTCCCACTGTTAGCTAATTGTTGACCTTCCCTCTGGTTAAATTACCCTTTTTACTTTCTCATTAAGACTGTCTGCCTTTGAATAACAAAATGCATCTAGATGAAAGTAACATAGAAAAACATTGAGTCCCAACTATTATCAAAGTTCTGTTTTTGAGGAATATTAAAGGATGCATCTCAGGATGAATTTAGAAAACCCCCTACCTAGAATCTGTTTCTTGCCAGGGTAAAAAGATGATGAACATCCGTTCTTCCTTTTTGTTAGGAACTTCCCTTATTTCCATTATTTGTCTCATAAATAAATGGTAAATTTATCAGCCCTTTATGGAGTAACATAATTTGATTAATAGATTACAGAGTAGTGTAAATTTACTATAATTTTTAAGTAAAGAACTCATAGTCATGAAATTTATTCTCTATTAAAAATTTTCTATTAAAAAAATTAATGTCAGTTAGTTGCACCATTAGCAGGTATTTCAAATTTGGCTCCGTGAGTTGGGTTACTGAAGTATATGGCTAGAAATATTTTCAACCGCTTTACTCCCATACTCTACTAATTTCTTCAGTCTATAACCATGTCACATAATTCCTGGGTATGCTGATTTATCTATATTTGCTAAAATTTTGTCCATGTTCCTAGTGGCGTTGCACACCAAAGTAAAAATACCTCTTCTAGAAACACCCATCCTAGCTTACTGTATTACGAAAAACATATTAAATAATCCAACAACAGCACTTCATGACTGTTACGACAATTAATTATAGTTTGTAGAGTACTTTCATTTCTTCAAAGTGATTATTATTCTTATCTACTTAGTTAAGGATTCCCTAAGAAACAGGCAGTTATTTCAGTTAAAACTCTAGGTAAAAATCTTACTTGAAATTATAATAATTCATGAGTTTTAATTAGTAAATACAAATACAATTTGCACAGCAT
The DNA here is from genome assembly GCF_000703405.1 of Apaloderma vittatum. Classification (NCBI taxonomy): domain Eukaryota; kingdom Metazoa; phylum Chordata; class Aves; order Trogoniformes; family Trogonidae; genus Apaloderma; species Apaloderma vittatum. Next base: position 23,114 of record NW_009716323.1, read on the forward strand.
ATAGGAAAGAAACTAATCTTCAAATGCAGCTCAGAATTTGGTCTTCAGTAATATCGTATTAGTATGCTAAGACTTTAAAAATATTATATCCGTGTTTTACATGAATTTAAGAATATAGACTATTTATACAAGGAAATGAATAATCATTTACTTACCTATGGCTCAAAAAAGATAAAGGAGCAGAGCAATTAATGAACTGCTTTATCCTCTTACTTAAAAATACACTGCCTTTCGCAGAGGAGGAGGAATCCAGTTGCCATAATAAAAACCCTTTAGTATGTCTTGAGATGAAAAGATATAAACCAGATGAAGGAATTTAGGATTGAAACCGGAAAACAGATTCGAGGAATTTCTACAGTGAGATTCTAGAATAATCTTTAAATCAGGTAGTGACAGGTACTACTGGACTTCAGGAAATCTGTGAAAGGATTTGTTAAGATGGTAGAGCAGAGGACTAAAATGCTTTCTGGGTTCTGTGCTTATATGGGTGATGTTCCTGTTTCAAATATATTTCACAGAATCATAGAATCATAGAATGGCCTAGGCTGGAAGGGACCTTAGAGATCACCTAGTCCAACCTCCCTGTCATGGGCAGGGATGCCTCTCAACTAAATCAGGCTACTCAAGGCTCCATCCAGCCTGGCCTTGAACACCTCCAGGGAGGGGGCAGCCACAACCTCTCTGGCTAACGCAGCCACAACATCTCTGGATAATTTATTCCAAAGTCTTGCCACTCTTGTACTCAAGAATTTCTTCCTAAAATCTAATCTAAATCTATTCTTTTTCAATTTAAACCCATTTCCCCTTATCCTATCAGTGGACACTCTTGTAAAAAGTCCCTCCCCAGCCTTCCTGTAGGTTTCCTTCAGGTATTTCCTTTAGTGTCTTTGAGAATTGTCTAACCATCATGTGTTTCAGGTATCCTATAATTTAAAAAAGACTATTTTCCGGTTCCAGTGAAGAAATGAACTTTTGATTTTTAGTTTCAGAGTTACTACAAAAATAAGAAATGGATAAATCAAAGTAATGTTCAACATTTCAGTGTTTAGGTTAAAATAGTTGAAAGGCTGTTCTGGGAATAGCATTAACTCCCGATTTCCCCCTCCAGAATAACTCATTTAGCAAATTTCACAGAGAAGAGGTACAGACTCATAGTTTATGTTTATTTTTCCAGACACATCTAAACTTTTTTGAGGGAAAAGATCTGATATTTCAGGTTCAGTTCCTTTGAGAAGGCATGCATTTTGGGGATCTTAAATTAACTAATAGAAATAAAGAACCTCATGTCTTTTTTCTCAATGTGCTCTAATCCATTGAATCAAATCCCCGAACAGCTGCATGATTATGATCCTTCTAGCTTTTTTCGAAGAGTAGCAAAACAAGTGCTCTCTCATTACCTGTGGTCAGCTGATAAAGTCACTTTCCTAGAACTAGAAGATATGAGTAGATTTCTGTTAGACTAGATAGAGTCTGGAACACTTTGTTTAGAAATCTGAGCAATGGCGAACATCTGCCACCTCAGCAGTCCTTTGCATTTGGCTGTTTGTCCCTGATAATCTAATTCATATTAAAGCTTTGAGTGAGAGAAAAGCTATGACCTCCATAACAGTTCCTGAGCGCATGTTAGAAAGTAGTTACTGAGAACATATATAAGTTGACATTGTGCTTGTGGCAACAGTAAATCATTAATTATATTTTGGTGAGAAAGAGAGGAAATAATAGTATCCCACCTATGTTCATGTGTTGTTGTGTCAAGTTGTATTTGCTCAGGAGGACGGAATCCCTTCTGCCAACATAAAACACAATCCTCACCTATAAAATGGAGGAGTGCAGTACTGCTTCTTAAATGCTAAATATTAAGGCATTATTTCCTGATAATATGTTGTAGTTTTACAGTCAGTTGTGTTTGAAGGGAAGCAGTTGACAGAACTTTAACGTGGAGTATTAAAGAATTTTATCTTGTACAGCTCTTCCACTGTAACTTCAGATGTTAGGGGTTTCACCATGTCAAATTTTTGATTGTAATACGTATCTCTCTCTTTTTCTCTGTCAAACTGAAACATACTTCTGCTGAGTTTGTTCATTTCTGAAAGCAAAAAAGCAATAACAGTAAAAAGGAAAGTAAATGAACAGATTTCTAAGCAGTCATATGGGTTTAGTTTCATTTTTCTTCTGATTCCATTGCACACAAACTACTCTCACCAAGTGCCAAGCTGCCTGATCATGGGGCCAACTAGCTGTTACATTTTTCATCTGTCATGGTAGGCATCTTCTTGCCTCAACTTCATATGTCAGCAACAATGAGAGCCCTTGCTTTTTCTGGAAATATAAAGTTGGAAATGACCATCTGCTCAGCCTTCTGTTATCTGAATTCTTCCCTACAAATAGCTGCAAAGAAAGAGATAACACGTAAGATGTCGGTACTATAATTTTAAACCTTTCCTTTCACTTCATGGGGTATGTTTTTGTTAGAGACACTAAAAAAATGAAAACTAAAATTTGTGCAGTTCACAGTAATTTGGTTTTACAGCAATGAGTTATTTAGCAGTGCAATTCCTTACATTATAATTAAATGTTTTCTCTATAATCTTTAATCTCATTAGGATATTTCCGACATTAGTATTCTTTTGATGTTCTGTTCACATAAAAAGCTTTGAAAGTGGGTATTCAGCAGTAGTTGATAACAGAATAAGGGATCTAGTACTAGAACACACCCAAAATAGCATATAGTCTGTGTAGAATTTAATCTGGAACAAGAAATAAGTAAGCTTTTTTTTTTCCCCCCTAAAAAAAAAGCCTACTCTATAGCAAAATGCTGAGCTTATCTACAGAGATTTTTACTCACATTTTATGGGCTGCATGCCCAGTTACCTGATTCAGCAGTGACAATTAAAACACTGGGGGCCCAAATATGAGTGATGCCAAATGTGTAATTGATTTGGAAAGCCAGCAAATCCCTTCTTATTTTACTATGATTGCAGTAAGTATAACGGTAAACTTATTTTAATGTTCAGTGTTTATACAGGCAGAAATTTGATAGATATCTTGTTAAAAAAGGTTCTCATTGAAGAAAAATGAAGTCGGTGGGAATATTCTCATTGTCTTGAATAAATTGTGGATCAGGATTTCCTGTTATTATCCCCTCACTGCTTGGGAAGCATGAAACATTACAGACCTTAGAACTACTGAGCTTTTCAATATGGTCTTAGTACAATGGTTTCTAACGCTGACAATTTTTTGGTCATTTTCTTACTTGAAATGAAAGCTATCCTTACATGGAAAAGAAAAAACAAAACCACCAAACATAATTACGTTTTCTATTTGAACAGAATTAATTTCAAATGCAGTGTCACAACTTAATTCATCTTTTAACATTAAGATCATGTGGTAAAAACTTTTAAAAACATCATGTAACAGCTCAATGTTATTTGGAGCATCTATTGTTCTTTGTTTTTCAAAATGGAACAAGAAAACTGGAAAGGTTTCCATAGTTTGCTTCATTAACAAGACAGATGTGACTGATAGTGTGCCAGCACAATTTTATTCTCAGTTGATGAGAGAGTGTTACAAGCTATAATCAAAAAACAAACCCACTTAGCATTCAGTGTTTGGGTTTTGGTTTTAGTGGTTTTTTTGTTGTTGTTGTTGTTTTATAGGTTATTTTAATATAGCTCTGCAAAGTAGATCCTTTAAACTTTACTACAAAACCACACAATACATGGTATTGTTGATATTGTAATTTAATGAAAATAATCAATACTTCCTTTCCTGACTAAAGTAACAGATTAGTTCAGTAACTTGAAAAATAAATATTTTTTTTAGTAATTTTAATTATTGCATTAACATCTTTCTGAAAAACCCCACTCATGGAAAACCTTCAATTATTTTCAGTTTCTGAAGTATTATGAAACTTGAACACCGAAGTTCAGAGGGCTTTCCTTCAGAAAAAAGCAGATCTTCTGTTAAAAATTGCACTATATTAATAATGATTTAGATATAATAGAATAAGTATAATTGTAATTGTAGTAGTATTATTATTATTACTATTTAAAGCTGCTCATAACAAAATAGTCCCCCTTCTTTTTAATTCTCTAGTCCCAGATTCAACAAATGTCACCCAAATGAAACTTTCCCAGAGTATTTTGAAACCTGAACACTTGAACACTCCTTCAAATGTTTCCCAACAGTACAGCAAAGTAAGGATGGAAATCAGATTCCTAACTAGGCATGCTGACCACTGGACTACATAGAATGAGGAATAACCTTCTAGTGTTTCTTTGGGTTTGTTTTTGGTTTTTATAATTCTTCATGAGAGGGCGAGCCCACTCTGATCTCTTTGGATGCAAAATCCTTACATAGCACTTGAAGTTTAAATCTGTAGACCAGTACTTAATTGCATGTGTGCTGTCTTACTGACAGTCATCGAAGAAAACATCTGTGCTGACTTCTATGGAGCATTACTCCACTGATCCACACAGATGCAATGTAGATTACAATAAGGTTAACAGCATATTTTTTCTGTTTCTCTTTGGCTGGAATTCTCAATATCATCCTCTAAAGTTTAGCTCATGTAATCTTTCCCCTGTTGCCATGGTCCTTTTTCTTCCTTCTCAAGTTGGAATAAAATAAATAAATTGGATCTTCTCAGTGAGAATAAAAGTTGCATTTCCATTACTATGTGAAGATCTAAGTTGTTATGCTGGGAAACATCTGCAGTATTTACCTAGTTGGTATCTAATTAATTATGTTTTACTTCAAGGAGCTATCAAATTCTCTTTCCTCTCTGTGGCAGTCATTGGCTAGTCTTCAGTGAGCAACTCATCATTCATTAAACTTTATTTTTTATTTCATCCTGCACATTAAATATACATAAAATATTAAACAGATGTTATATGTAGAGGTGGTTTTTCTCTGGCTTTAGGCAGATCAGCCGTAGCAGCAATCGAATACTGTGTGATAAGTATTAAGTAACAAATTCTTAACCTGTTTCTCTCAGATAAACTCAAAGAGTGTTCATAGCATATATAACTTGTTTCAGATACACCTGCTGCCCACTTAAAGTTATTTAAAGTATAGTCAAATAAAAAGCCTGATCAATATGTGTGTAATACACTCTGAATTATGGATCACCAAAATGCATTTTCTAGGATAAATCTGATTAATTTTTACCTGTCCTTCATATCAAATAGCTGCTTTTTTCTTTTTTTTTGTCATTAGAAAGTTCAAATATCCATAAATATGAAATAAGTTATCATGGTTATAGCTATGGATCAGCAAACATAATAATATAGAAAAGCATATATCTGTACCTAAAATTACTGGAAGAGTGAAAACCTCAAAAAAAGTCCATTGCTTGTTTCAGGAGGCAAAAAGTCCATGTAATTATAGACATGCAAAAGTTTCAGTTTATTATCAAAGCAGAATGATTTCACATAGCATACTTAATGCTACCATGTTTCTTTTCTGTTGGTAATTAAATATCTAGCAATCAAATCAAATAATTCTTCTTTATGATACCATCATCTTTAGTTATTTATTGAATATATCACTCTGAGATTCTCATAACCTAAAATCTTCTGCTGATAAGTTACATGTCATAGGAAGATTTCAAAAATTGTTGCCAGAAGTTGTGGAGGAAAGTAACACAAAATTTCAGTATGTGAAAGAGAAAATGATCTGTCTCTTGTAGAAACTGACTACCTTTGTACATTTAGTTCACTTCTAATTAAAGAGTAAGAATGATTACCTCCTCAAACAAAACAGTGACTGTGGTGGAGTGTAACCATCATCAGCTTTCATTATCCCAGTGCCTCACATTTTTCTTTTCCTGATGCTGGCATATCGTTCTTGAGCTGTGCATATCAACAGAAATTTTATGAGTTTTTGTACTGTTCTGTTACTTTCAGCCACAGCAGCTGTTTCTGTTTCCTCTGTGATACATATCTTTGTATTCTAAAATAAATGAAACATTTATGATTTTTTTTTGCTGGCTGCTGGGATGCTTGAAATAAAAAGCTTGTGCTTAATTTTTAGTGAAATACATTATTCTGATGTCACAAATTGTATTAAAAACATGGAGGTACCAACAAGAAAATGATCTCTGCATTCTTGAGTAGATGAATCTTCCTTGCCAATTTAATGCCCTACTTGGAAAAGGAAATAATAATTTTGTATGCGTCTCAGATTATTGTTGATCTGCACTGTCCTCTAAATGGTGCAATTGTGATTTCCTGTGTATCCATTTAATTACTGCTAGATATCAAAAATAATTTTTCCTAAAAACGTGTTTATTATTTTTCTTTAGATTCAAACTCCAGACTAACACTCCTCAAACACTGTAAAATTTATTGCATTAGGTTGATCCTAGACTTTCCTTTGTCTTAAATGAGATGTTTCATTTTACTTTTAGGTTGCATAGCAATCATTTTGCTTTAACGTACACTCTAAAAGCATTACTGCACAATTCCCCTTAAAAATTAAAGTGGAAACTGTTAGTTGGAGAAATAATGACAATGCCTAGTAATCTTGAGATTTTCACAGAATCACAGAATCACAGAATGTTAGGGGTTTCTTTTAAACATACTAGTAAAGAATTTTATGTTTCAGTAGAATAGTTTCAAATTCCAAAAGAAATACTTTGAGTCATGAAAACTTCCTGTATACAATTGCGGGCACATAAATTAAGCTAAACTAAATCAAATTCTAGTAATTTGAAGTTTGCCCTATCTGACTTTCATCTGCAGAGACCTTCCATTTTCTTTCTCACTTTGGGGACATCATATTTCATTTAATGGGACCTATTAAAAGAATATAATTATCAGTGATGATCAGGGAGTATAAAAAATTACTGTATTTATATTTTTGCGAGAAGGTAGTTTTTTGTCTCCCAAATGTGTTACAGTGAGTGTAAGAAGTTGTGCAGTTTGTGGGTCTCTAGATGCAGAATATAACATCGTTCTGTTCAGAAATAGTTGGACTGTATTGGCAGTTAGCCCAGAAGATGATGGTTAATTTACCCAGGGGACACTGGAAGGCCAGCTGGGAAGTGTAAAAATAGAAGCCAATGAAAAATGTAGAAAAGCAGCTCTTTATAGTGCAGAAGAGAAATTCAATATGAACAGAAGACAGTGAAGAAGGGAACTGCTGTTCTAGGCAAAAACTGCATGCTTCTACAATCCCCACTCTCATTTAGTTGTTTTAGGTTAGTAAATGAAAAAAAAAATAATCTAAACCCTACTTTCTTTCAGGAAAAATGTATCTTAAATTACACAAGCCCATCTGTCAAGTAAGCCCACATGGTGTAATACTTTGAATGTCAAGTGCCAGATCAGGGAATTTCAAAGAAAAGAGGGAATAGAAATGTCTAAGATATTGGACATTAAAAATTACAGTAGTATGTTTTCTGCACTCTGAATTCAAATTTGCCATGTACGAGCTTTGTGGTACAGGATTTTACAATGTGAAAAGAGAAAAACTTCGATTCTGGAGAATACAACTTTTTCTTGGTGGTTACTATCATGTTTTTTATTAATAGATAATGTTTTATGCTTTTTTAATATAGCAGTGTCAAGAAGCTGACTTAATTCTTCTGTTTCCACTCCTGATATTATGTCAGATGTGTCACTACATCAGTGTCCTTAGTGATACCTCTTGCAGAAGCATCAGAACAAATTACTTAATTAGTAACACTCCAGGTGACCAATCACCCGTGGACAGGAATATTAAGTATTTACTTTGTGTGCAGGCTTAAGTTGTTCATTAACTCACTTTAAGGCTTAGTAGGAAGTCAGTAACTTAGGGAATAATTTATAAAAATATAGCTGTGAGAGTACAGTCTTTCTACTCCTGTGGGGAGACTGAGAAGAAAAAATTGAGTATATGTAAGCTTTTAATTACTTTTACAAAGGTGTATACCAACATGCTACTTGCTGTGAGAAAAGTCACATGAAGAATGTATCATTTATGAAACAAACCAAATTATTATTACATATTAAAACCAAGTTCAGACAATTTTACTACAATCTGATATTGATAATGGCTTTGAATAAGACCAGAATGGCTGAAGTCATTTGAAAAAAACCTCAGAATATTATATCATATTTACTATATCTGTTTTATGACTAGATTTAAAAGATGTATTTGTTGTAGAATAAGAAATTAAACAGGGCTAGAGCTATGGCCAAAAATTTTATATTTTTAAAGTGTGTGTCATTATTTTGGATAATATGCTGTACAGCCTAGGAAACCATATTCCTCAGCCTTCTATTTGGAAAGAATAATATAAAGCAGTGGTGAAAAAGCATTCAGGAGGTGAGCACTCTGTGTTTTTTCATTTTGATATATTTAGGAAAAAGTCAGACTATAGTCACAACTCATTACCTCTTCTGTCATTTCCTGGAATGTTTGTAGACGTTCTTCAGATATGCTAACTTTTTTGAAGCGACAGTTTAAGAACTGTAATTTTGTAATTAGAGACATTATCATCCCACATGAACACATAGCCACATTTTCCTAGTCTAACTTCAGAGTGTCAGAGAAAATGACATGTTTTTTCTCCAAGAAAAAATAATTTAGGTACATCATAGGGCACCTTCATAAAACTTTATGTATATTTCTACCATATTAGATGTATTCCTTGTCTTCCTTTAAACTTCATTAAAATAACTTTAAACACCATTTCCTTCTTAAGGACTGACTTATGGTTAGAACTTGCACAACTCATTCTCAAACTCGGCAGGGATTGATGAGATTTATGAGTCTGGGAGCAGTTTTGGATATTTGCTATCCTATCATCTAGTGAATGTTTCAGTTTTCTTCAGCATCAAGTGTCCAACCATAGCTTATGAACCCAGCATATAAAGTTCTTTCAGCAGCCATCTCTTCCAGAATCATCATTCTTGAAATTTTTCTGCTTGTTCTCCCTTACATTGAGTGCTTTCTGTAGGTCATCAGCGATATCTAACAAGGCTGGAACACTGGCTGGAAAATTAAGAAGAGATGTACTATCATTCCTTGTCAAATTTAACAATTTGTAACTAGCCTTTTAAGCAAAAACTTCAGTATCTACTTGGCATTTCTAAATATAAGACATCAACAGGTTTATTATAGGTTAGAATTATTGAATTGTATTATGTCTCTCACATTCTAAAGGAAAACATATCACTGCCTAGCAGTAAGATAATACGTATCTCAGAGTTGTATTTTGAGATTGAATACTGTTCTGCCTCCTGAAGTATGAGGTTTTTCTGCTGTCTCCTCAATTTATTGATATACTGGGATTTTTTTTTTCTTACAAAATGATAAAAATCTGAGATATTTCCATATTTTTCCATGAAAAAATATATAGCTAGACAATTAATTATTTATATACCAAACCTGAGAGCTAGACAGTGAATTATTTGTATAGCATTTTTCACAGATTATCTTGCCACATCCAAAAATTCATGAAATCATGGGATAAAAAGAATTCGTATGTAACAATTTATTTCCTTTAATGTTCATAATAATCACAACAATACTTTCAGCATGTATACTGGTATAATAAACACCCATCAGCTGTCTCATAGGTAAGGTATACTTCGGAGATTAAGATGAGGAAGCATGAAGAACTGCATTAAAATACCATAAAAATCATCACAATGAGTGACAATACATTTAGGTAAATATTTTGAGTTAGTAACATAAAAAAAAATATTCACCTTTTGTAAATAAAAACATCGGCACAGACACAGAGAGATCTTCACTGTGGCATCCAATTTTCATTTCAGTTTCACGGTGGTAAGTTCATCTTGAAAAAGGCTGTTCATGCAGAAGTGTTACAATGAAAAAAAAGACACTGCTAAACCCCGTAAACAAACATATTTTTTTTTCTGCTGTAAAACAGTATCAGTATTGTTTCATTTAGCTTGTCGATTGGATAGGTAGGATCATTTCAAAACCATGGAACTGATCATGCATTTCTCCTTGTTGTTCCAGTCATAGATGTTGAAGATGTGACACCATCTTTATGTGGGAATAGAGAGAGTATTGAAATACAAGCACCCCTTGCAAGTGCTGGGTCGGCAGAACACATGTTTTGACAGAAGGCAAAAACCATTATTTCCATAATACAAGCAACAACAGGACATACAACTCTTGGCATTCCACCTCCCTGCGTCTTTCTCATTTTCATTTTCCACTTGTCAAGTAGGCAGTGAGAGTAAAGCAAAGCCAGTATTCCCTCAGGGTAAAAATAATTCTCTGCTCAGTTACTCAGAAGTGATGCAGCTCTGTTTTCGCTAGTCTTTTCATAATTTCTACTTTATACTTCAAATTCTCTGAGGCCTCAGCTCTATGTTTTACCTGATTATCTTCTTCTGTGTGCGCTTACTTTTTTAGTTTTTTTCCTTTATTAAGAAATTGTACCAAATTTTAGCCTTTTTTTTTTCCTCTCAGAATGCAATTCAGTACAGTCTGAGACAGAACTAAGAAGTTCATTTTTGTAAAACTACCTTTCTTCACCTTTTTTATCTTTTTTATCCTTTTATTGCATTATTTCCCAGTTATTTTGCCAATTTATTCTAGTATTTATATGTAAAACTTCCAGCTTAAAATGTGATGAATACTGCATGACTGTTTGGTGTTCTACTTGTTCACACTATGTTTTGGCCTTTTCCTTTTGGTGTCTATAGACTTTTAGAGCACAATATAACCATGAATTTTAAAGAGGTATGTGATAGATGCCATGATACCATAGTGACACTCGACTTGGAGTCCATTATTCTTCACACGATAACTACAGAAGCCACTGGAAGTCCAGCTGGGCAGCAGCAGCAATGATGGTACAGTAAATGATTGAAATGCAAATTATCAGCTATTCAGACTAACATTTTATTATGCACTTAGACAAGTCTTGACAGATGAAGACACTGTTCCATAACAGGGTAAGATGACCATGCACCTTTTTCGAAAGATCTATGCCTCGGAGTGATTATACATCTTGTGCTTTAAGAGCACAAATCTATTTAGTTCTTTTGTCACAGTAAGGAGGTACTTCAATCAATCAAATCTTCACATGGCAGCATTAAGGTTGTAACTGATGATTAAATCTTTCTGTTTTAGAGCATTCAAAAAAAGAGAATTTTCTAACAAAAAATGCACAGAAAAATTCTTCTTTTTTTGGTGTCTTGGTTGAGGCCTGGTAGCACATCTTACAGGAAAAAAAAAGATGATTTAGGTTTCTTATTTTGCCAGTTAAAATGTGATGTTAATCTAAGCTTCTATATTTCGTGTTTGCAACCTTAAAATAACTGAAGAGCATGCAACAAAAAAAAAGGAGAAAATTGCTATGGATTTTATTGGAAATGATGAGTGAGTACAGAAGGTGGAATGTATCTGTGCTATGCTTTTTGAAGTAGCTTCTTTTGTTGTGGCCTAGAATTCTTTTATGAAGGCTATTCCATGACTCTCAGGAAAGCACATTCTCCTCTCAGTAACTTATAAATAGAGGAGGACTAGTTCCTATGGAGATTAGCTGCTTGTGGTGTGTTCCTATCTACTGAAGAGATTACGGTGAGCTTCAAAGATGTGTATGGAACAAAAAAAAAAGAGAAGGGGGTTTCTTTTGAGCTTAGTCACAGGCTAGCATGACTTTCAGAAGAGCACTGAAGAGGAAGATACCAACATAAAACCACTGTTCTAGTATTTCTTTCATAATTTTTACTAAGACCATGTTCTGATGGATGAAGAACCTGAGACAGAGGTAAAAACATGGAGAGGACTGAGAGAATGAGTACTCACTCCTCTGGCACTTTTTCAAAACTGAAGGTGAAATGTCATTACTGAAAGCCATCTCATTTTCCCAAGCCACTAGTTGTTCAAGATCAAATACTATGCTCTGATCTTCAAGCAGTAGTATTATTCATTTCTTTAGAACTTTTAACACTGAAAGATGTTAAAACTCTTTTAAAACCTTGTAGAAAAAGACTTAAGAAAAAATATAGAGAGGAAGAAGGAGAGCTGAATTCTAAGAGAACTGCAGATTGAATCATTCTATATGTTTGTGCTTTTGGCATCTAAAGTTGAACTTTAAAATAAATAGAAAATAATCATCAATTCTCCCAATAACTATTTGTTGAGCTGCAGGTTGTAACACATGTAGTCTAAGGTTGAATTCATGTTAAGTTGTTCAAGTTGTAGCTATAACTGTCATGAGCACAATAATTATAATGATACCGTCATACTGCATAAAGTCATATGTTATCCAAAAAGAACAAACTACTTCACAAAAATGTGTAGGAAGAATTCTCTATGAATTAACAAAGATATCAATAACCACAGTTATATCTACTGTATTTTATGTGGATGAAGTTTCTCATTTATGGATGTTATATTGTCAGATAAAAGACAGCAAACAAAGGAGACTACTGTAGAAGTATCTATAGTAGTATTTCTAAGCAAAACATTATTTTTACATTAGGAAATGTTACAATACAACAAAAAAGTGGCTACTACAGAACAGAAGTGCACCATAGGAACATTAGAATCTTGTTAAATAGATAATATATTTACAGCTAGTAAGTATTTCATTCTATTTTTGTTTGTAGTTCAACTGATGGATCCCGATAGGCTTTTTTTTGTTTGTTTTTTGATTGTCAGCCATCTTTAACTCTTTTTCTGAAGGGTGAGAAAGTAAGAATATTATTTGAAATTTATTTCTGTATGGTTGTTTATGCTTCAAACTGTGGAAATATAGAAATATGCCTGAACTTTTCCACCTCCCTAGGAAGAAGAAAATGAGAGTATCATTTGTTACCAATTTGCTATTAATGTAATTGACTTGTCAATTTATCTTAAAACTATGTAAAAAAAGATTTCAACCACTTCCCTTCAAAAAAAGTCTTAGAATTATAACAGCATTATCATTTTGTCAACCTTTGATAACTGAAAATTATATGGTAGAATGATAATATATTATTGATATGGCATGGCATGGCATGGCATGGCATGGTACCAAATGGTATGATGATATGATGTGAACCTACTGGAGAGTAGATAAGTGACTGTTGATTTTACATTTCCAATTAAATTTGTTAAATGTTTGTTTTCATGTTTTTTAAAGATACATTTGCATTAGGATTAGTTTCCTCTGGAAGATTTTAGATGTTACGTCACTGGTACTAACTCCCTCATGTTAATGCAACTACTTCAAAGGATTTATGCGTAAAAGTTAAGCCCTCTGGTTAAGTAGCCTCAATCTTACCAAAGACTTCCTGTATAGGCACCAAAAAGAAGTGCACATATTTGTGTTGAATGAGGATCTCTGTAATTGGTAACTGGTATCATGTGAGATCCTGTCTAACAAATGCTTTGAAATAAAACCGGTATGGGCTTATATATCCAAAGTAGAGGAAACACAGAGATAAAAGAATCATAAAGATACTATGAATCCTAATAAACTGCAACAGAATCATTTGCATATGTTAATTGAGTAGTAACTATTTAATAAAATATTTTGCCTGATAGTAACTGGTAGTTTGTTAGTATTTTGTTTTTTCAGAAAACTGAGAGGGCAAATTATATATAATTTATATTTATACAGTAATCACAAAATTCTTTGTTGAGCAAAGAAATTTTCATTATTATGAAAACTTGTAATTTTTATATACTTAAACCAAAACCAGGTATGAATTTTAACAAATACAAATCCTGGAACCTGGTAGACTTCTGGATCTTCATACCCTCATGTAGAAAAGCTTATTGCCAAAAAAATTATTGTATCTTTATTCAGAAGACCTGAATACAGAGATTAAAACCACATATTTTAGTGTTATCACAATGAGTTCAGCAAAGAAAATTTGTCAGTCTGGTTTAAGTCTTCCCTGTGACCAAAGGGTGATTATTTGTGTTAAGATGAAAAGGATTTGGATCATAAAGTTACAGTTATAGTTAAATTCTCACCGTCATTTATTTCAGGGTTTTGGTGTTAAAAGGCTTGTTAGATTTAGACTACGCAAATGAATGAGAAAAATGTATAAAAAGGAGATGCAGCTTTTAACAGTGTTTCTTTTGACCTCTGTGCCACATTAAGTGTTTCAAAACAATTTCTTACATTCTTGTCTGGAAGCATTCTTGTCTTGAATTTACAATACAATAAACTCTTATATAGTGCCTCAGTGTATGTATGATTGCTACTGTGTACAGAACTTTATGCTATCTTAGTAGAAAATGTTTACCATAGATTCACACTCAAAAATCCCATCAGCCTAACAAGGTGAAAGGGCTTCTGATCAAACAAACCTAGTAAAAACACAAAAAAGAAGGAAGAATCATAGAGTGGTAGAATTACAAGTAACACACTGACAGAATTACAAGTAACACATTTTCTGAGGAATTAAAGTAAATTGGAAGTAATGCAGGTACAAAAATCTTAGTTTAATGATTACAAATGGTTGACACCAGCAAACTCGCTTTATTTCTGCATTGCTCTAGCTGTATATATTCTTATACTCTTAACAAAATCATTCTGATGGAACTTTATAAACTGAACCAGATGGAGCTCTCATTTGCCTGTATGATAGTTTTCTTATGTAGAAACGGGGAAGTAGAGAAGTTAGATGTTGTCAGCCTGGCTTTTAGAAAAATATTAGCTATTCAACTCAAATCATACATGTCAAAACTCAAATAATTAGAAAAAGAGATAAATGGAAACATGCGGGTAGGATTGTCTGATCAAATGTAGAGGTCTATTTTCACCCTCACTAATTAGGAAATAGTATTAAAAATATAAAAAAGATGGAAAACCATAAAAATATAAAAATGACAGATGTTAACATTGTGTGATTACCTTAAGTGAATGCTTGCAAGTGACTCAGAGTTTAGATGTTATATGTAGTCAATAATATGTTCTACAAAACATCTTTTTCTGACTAATTCCCTTCCCTTCCAATTTTTACAAGTTAGAGAGAAATGATTTTTAGATAAAATGTAATTTTCCTGCCAATTTATAACATTAGCCAGCAACATAATTATCTGATTAATTATTGTTTTATTTGTGAAAGAAGTCACCTTTGAGGACGAATTTCCTCAAAGATGAAAAGCTGTATATTTGACATACACTTTTGTTGCCTGCTGGTAGAGTGCCAAGGAAGCTATTTTGGTCTTGTCTCACCAGCCCACTTTAATCACCATAAAAATCACTCAAAGGATCAGCCAATGCCTAGCTGACATAGGGCAAATGCCTTGAAACGGATATAGAAAACTGGAGTTAAAACAGTGCAAATAATTTGCTTTTATCTTTCTTGTGTTGCTGGTAAATGACAAAGTAATATTTATGATTATCAGGCTTTCAAGTAAATCAGAAAAAGCTTCTTTTTTTTTTTTAATGTCAAACCACAAAATATAAAATGCTTGATTGCCTTTATAGGAAACAATATCTCTTGAAGTACTTGCCACAAAGTGTTTCTTCACAGTCATAGGAGGTAGATCTTAATTAACCTTTACCATAACCTTGCCTTGTAGTTAATTAAACTTGTACAAATCACACTGGCTTAATCCTGAATTCTAAACTTCCAGTGATCAAAATGGTGAAGAGAAACCCCTTTTGGAGCTGTCAGCTGACCTTGTAAATTAACATTGCATAGCTTTTATTAAGAATGTGAACTTTTAAAGAAACAATGCCCTCATACTATAGATTTTTCTCATTATACTCAGGCAGCTATTATTTCTAGAGAAATTTGATGGCACTTGCCTCTTCCCTACTGTAAGAGGTACTCTGTACCATATATATACATACATACATTCATACAGACACAAAGATATGTGCATATGCCAGAGTGATGTCCTCCAGAGGGTCCTAGAGAAGCTGGAGAAGTGGGCCCATGTGAACCTCATGGGGTTCAACAAGGCCAAGTGTAAGGTCCTGCAACTCGGTAGTGGCAATCCTCATTATCAACACAGCCTGGGGGGTGATGTGCTAGAGAGCAGCCCTGCAGGGAGGCACTTGGGGGTGCTGGTGAATGAAAAGTTGGATGTGAGCCAACAATGCGCACTTGCAGCCCACAAGACCAATCGCATCCTAGGCCTCATCAGAAAAAGCGTGTCCAGCAGCTTGAGGGAGGTGACTCTGCTCCTCTACTCTGCTCTGCTCTGGTGAGACCTCAGCTCGAGTACTGCATCCACCTGTGGAGCTCTCAACACAAGAAGGATGTAGGACTTGGTGGAGAGGGTCCAGAGGAGGGCCACAAAAATGGAGCAGCACTGCTAGGAGGACAGGCTGAGAGAGTTGGGGTTGTTCAGTCTGAAGAGAAGGCTCTAGGCAGACCTTATAGCTGCCTTCCAGTACTTGAAGGGGGCCTACAGGAAAGCTGGGGAGGGACTGTTTTGAAGGGCATGTAGTGACAGCACGAGGGGCAATGGCTTTAAACAAGAACAGGGTAGATTTAGGCAAAATATCAGGAAGAAGTTTTTTACTATGAGAGTGGTGAAACACTGGAACAGGTTGCCCAGGGAGGCGGGCCTCCCTGGAAGGATTCAGATCAGGCTTGATGGAGCTTTGAACAACTGGATATAGTTAAAGATGTTCCTGCTCACTGCAGGGGTGTTGGACTGGATGACCTTTAATTGTCCTTTCCAGCCCAACACATTCTATGATTCTATGATTTTCTAATCATGTTATCACCCATGGCATAATATTTTCTGAACTCCTGATTTTAATGGTCAACTTGGAGCACTCTTTGTGTCAGTAATTGAAAGTGGGTTATTTTGGAGCCATTAATGGAAGATTCATAAATTCAGATGGACAGAAAAAGATCTGGAGTCAGTTCAAATCACCACCCTGTTATGGAAAAATTGACTGCTACATATTGCTGAATCCGAGGCTACCAGTGCTCAGGACATCTTCTGTATCTAAAGTGGGCTCATGGTTAATCTCTCAGAAGAAGAGAAGTCCTTTTCGTCTTGATAATGGCACATCTGAGAATGATTGGACACCTAAAGCACGGTTCTTGTAAGACTTAAATGTGAAATTTGAGCTGCGTAGCTATTGTAACTGACTTTAACTGTAGGCAGTGCTTGAATGGCTGTTTGAGACCTGGATTTTTGTTTCACTAGTAACAATTTCAGCAGATAAGTCTTGGTTCATTGTTATCACTTCACTTTCAAATACAAGATACATTTGGCTTATGAAGCCCTCTACTCACATGGGTGAGGCCACACCTGGAGTCACAAAGCTGATCAAGAGAAGGCTGAGAGTGTTGGTACCCTTTAACTTAGAGAAGGCATGGAGGAGGAGGATCTCATCAATGTATATAGATAACTGAATAATGTTTGCTAGTGATCTGAATGATGACCCTTAGCATGTTTGGGAATGACACTAAACCAGAAGAAGTGTCTGAATTTGACTTCTGAAAAGGTTATTGTGTTTATCTCTGGTGGGGATTTTTGGTAGTGGGGACTACGGGGTAGCTCCATGGAAAACTTCCAGGACCTCTTCCAGCCCAGGTAAAAGTTGAACTTGCCTCTGGCCAAGGCTGAGCCAATCAGCACCTCTGTGATCACTGTGTATAAGAGAGGAAACCTGTCGAGAAACTTCTGTTCTTTTGTGTTGGGGATTTCCTTACTTTGGAGAGGAAGGGAAAGCGAGGAGTCATGAAGTTTTGTCTCTAATTTTCTTGAAGACAGGAAAAAACTCAAACATGTATGAAGTCCTACTTTTATCATACGCATTTTTGCTCAATCTTACAAGTGACATGTCGTTATCACTGCAATTTCCAGCTCTTTTCAGAGCTGAAAACAACAGACCGAGTTAAAATTCAATTATTTTCAGAAAAAAAATACTGGATGGTTGTAGCTACAGTATGGGTGTTCTCTTGCTATGTTTTTGGTTCATAGTGAGATTTTCTGTACACTACATATCCTGCCCTCCAAGAGGTTACTTAAATTTGTCCGGAAGAAGAATTATATTACTAATTCATTCACAAAAAAATGCAGTATGTTCATCACTCTACAACACTATTAAGCTCTTAAGATGGCAAAGTCAAAAAGTCTATTTTACATTCTTATCTGAAGATAAAGTACAGAAACTGAGCGAATTGGAATTTTCAGTCATATTCCATATTTAGACACTGAGAAGTTAACAAGTGCTTAAAGGCTATGATTTCCATCTATCTTCAGAAAAGTTAATTCAGCTAATTAACCATGGTTTAACATATCCAGAAAATCTAATCTTGTACACTTTCACAGGCAAAAGCTATTCAGAAGCCAAATTTCACTCGTAGAAGATTGTTCTTAAAACTTCAATAGACCTAATGAAAACTGAAGAACAAATGTGGCAAATGAGGGTTTGAAGATGATTTCTTGTAGCCACTTGACTCACTTTCTGCATTAATGGTGGTGGGGGTTTTTTATGATTTGCAGTATCTGCACTGAAACCAGAAGAGATGCATGATTAACATCTACAGCATACAGAAAATCATCCCAAAACACAAAGACATAGGAAAACAAGCACTGTAACCTACAAATTGCAGAGAGAAAATGAAGTGCTGTGATAGAGAAAATGAAGTGCTGTGATCTATTTTTAATGTGGTTTCTTATTTAAGGCTGAGTTCTGTCTGCCTGATATTAGAAATACTGTTTCTTATTTAAGATTCTGTAAGAAATCTGTGTTTCTGAGGTGAATACTAATTTATTGTCGTAACTTGGGCAAGCTTTTACTGCTTTTATAAAGCAGTGATTGATTTTCTTAAACATGTAAGAATTTATTTCTAAGGCTTGTAATGAATGACTAATATTTGGCTAATCAAAAGAAAAGAGGAGTGCAGGGAGAAAAACCTCACAGTCCACTGTAACGTCTCATTAGGCATCATTAACACTACTTTTCTGTCTGATTTTATAAATTTCAGCCCAGTTAATATTTCAATGTCAGTAACAGAAAGCCACTCCCAAAAAAAGTTCAAGAGAGCATACCATCATATGTGAGACTCTATTGGATCTCCACAACAAGGTTTTGGTCATGGGGATGATACAGGGATTGCTTCTGCAATAAAACACCATCTTGCCAGTTCCAGTCAACTCTGAGACAAACCCACCCCTGACCGTGACTGAGCCCATAAGTGACAGTGGTAACGCCTCTCGGACAACATATTGAAGAAGGGGAGAAAAGTGCTGCACAATGGCTGACAGAGGGAATTGAGAATATGGGAGAGAAACAACCCTTCAGACACCAAGGTCAGTGAAGGAGGGGAAGGAGATGCTCCAGGTACCAGAGTAAAAGATTCCCCTGCAGCTCCTGCCGCAAACCATGGTGAGGCAGGCTGTCCCTCTGCAACCCATGGAGGTCCACAATGGAGCAGACATCCAACTCCAGTCCATGGAAAGCAACTCTGGAACAAGTTCCTCACAGGACCTGTGACTCAGCAGGGAGGAGCACAGACTGGAGCAGGTTTCCCCCATGGGGGAATCTATGTTGGAGCAGTCCATTCCTGAGGGACTGTACCCCAGCGACTGAGGGAGCTGAGTGTATTCAGTTTGACAAAGAGGAGGCTGAGGGGGGATCTCATCATGCTCTACAATTACTTGAAAGGACATTGTAGAGAGGTTGGTGCTGGTCTCTTCTCACAGGTAATTAGGGACAGAACCGGGGGAATTGTTGCAAGTCGCAACAGGGCAAGTTTAGGCTGGACGTTAGGAAGAAATTCCTCACTGAAAGAGTAGTCAGACACTGGAATAGACTGCCTAGGGAGTTAGTTGAGCCACCATCCCTGGATGTGTTTAAGTGTCGCTTAGATGTGTTGTTGGGTGATATGGTTTAGGGGTGAACTTGTAGTGCAAGCTTAATGGTTGGACTTGATGATCCCAAGGGTCTTTTCCAACCTGAATTGTTCTATGATTCTATGATTCTATGGAAAGAACCCATGCTGGAACAGTTTATGAAGAGCTGCAACCCATGGGAGGGACACATTTTGGACTTCACGAAGGGCTATGTGTCATGGGAGAGACACATTTTGGACTTCATGAAGGGCTATGTCTCATGGGAGAGATCCTATGTTGGAGCAGAAAACGGCACAAGGAAAATGGAGTGGCAGAGACAAAGCTTTAGGAGCTGATCATAACTCCCATTCCCTGTCCCACCGAGTTGTGTGGAAAGAGGAGACAGAAAAGTCTGGAATTAAATTGAACCTGGGGAAAAAAGCAGCATGGAGGAAAGAGTTTTAGTTTTGTTCTTATTTCTCATTATCCTACTCTGCTTAATTTGTTATAAATTAATTTCCCCAAGTTAAGTCTATTTTGTCCATGATGGTAATAAGTAATTTCTCTGTCCTTACTGCAATTTATGGGGTTTTTGTTGTATTTTTTTTCCTTGTCCTGCTGATGAGGAGAGAACAATAGAGCTACTTGGTGGGCACATGGCAGCCAGACAGGTTCAACCCACTGTGAATAATTAGTCACATAATACCAAACTTCAAGAGCCAAAGTGTTTGCAATAACAGGGATTTCTCGTGTTGAAAACAACTCTGAAACAGTAAATTTAAATACAAAGTCATTCTTGTTAAAAATAAGTTTCTTACTGCAGGCAAAAATCTGTGCTGGCCTACTTTTCCATTGGTATGAAAAAATAATTCTGCAATGTATAGCTGCATTGATGTTCAACATCTAAGTCAAAATATGTCTGACAAACACTGAATTTATATACGATGATCATTTTCCTCATAATTTTTGCATATAAATCAGATTTAATTCTTCTAAACTTGAAACTCTTCTGCTCTCCATGTAAATATTTTGTTGTTTGTTTTTTGTTGTTTTGTTGTTGGTTTTTTTAATGCACAGGTGAGTTTTAACTGTTTTTGTTCTTGTGTTCCTGGTCTAGAGCTCTGGGAAATATTTTCGGTTGGAGCAGACAAGTAGCTCTGTCTTTGTTACCTTGGAGAAATTATTTTACACAGGGATAATTCCCTGCAGCTTAATCTTGGTCAGATCTTTGTTAATTTTCTCTACAAGTGTAATGGAGACTGGACAGTATCTGGCTTGTCCGCTGAAAACACAATTTAAAAAAAGCCAGAATGCAATTTTAAGCTGCTTACTTTAACAAACAGTGTTTCCCATAAACGATGACCTTCATGTGTATCATTGTTTTCTTTAAATCACTCAAAAAGCTATTTTTAAGTAAGAATGAATGCTACCATGAATGTTTTTGTGTGGAAAAAAAAATGATATTTTTTTGTTTGTTTGTAACTGTGCTGTTTCAACTTCCTGGCACGCATCCTGCTCTTTCATCTTATTTAAAGGCCTAAATCATAATTAATAAGACCAGGAAAAGATTGGGTTTTAAGTTAATCTCCATTAGAAATGAGTATTTGTGATTGAAATATTCTCTTGATTTAAGTAATTTAACCATTCTGTTAATATAAACCTGACTTTATTATTTGTGACAAAAAAGGATCCTTTAAAATAAAATTATTTAAAATATTTCCAGAAAAAGTAAAAATAAATGGAGCTTTGCATTATCAAGGGACACTAGCTTCAGTTATTTTCTTTTCCCATGCTCAGTTGTTTGTTGATTTTTTTTTTTTAAGCAACGAATGAAATACAAGTAATTATCAAAGTTAATGAAATCCATCTTTTGGTTATTACAAGGCTGCCAGAATACACATGAGGAAGAGAAAATATCCCTAAGCTAATGCCGCTGGTGTGCAAAAGAAAATAAAAAATGATTGCAGTGCATCTATATTGGGTATAATTTTAGCAAAAACCCAAAGATATGCAGTGGTCCAACAACAAGGCTATTTTATGAGGAGATAGTGATCCACATACTGACTAATCCAGATGATCACTATTTAATGTAGGTGTGTTTGATTGTTAGAAAACTTAGTCAATGTATAGTCATTGCACATACAGTCAATGTGCATTTATTCTTATATATATACCCAATACATTGTCTTGCAATTATACCTTAAATATTATAATCAAATATTTAGCAAATGTAGCTTTTTCAATGAGATAAAAATACTAGACTGTACCATATAAGGGAGTCCTCAAACCTGAGTCCTCATTCCAGGCTTGTTTACTGCAAGCAACTTATAAATCTGTGCTGTGCGGAAGACTGTAAGAATACTGGTGAACTTGGGAGTGGTGAATTTTGCCATGGACAGGACAACAGCTATCATCCTTCTTTACAAAGGTACTGAGGTTGTTGCATGTGAAGTTAAGAGAACAAGGAAAAAGTGATGAGAACCAGCATGTTTGCTTTAGTAGCTTAGAGCAGACAATATCTAAAAAGCAAAACAAACAATGAGGTGGAATGACTCTCATAGTAAAATATGAAAAGTTATTTAACTGAGTACTGAAGCAGAAAATATGAGGGGAGATAGTCTATAGGTTAACTGTTCAGAGTGCCTGTGACTGAATGCCAATAAGGCACATGTTTGTACATTTTCTCTGCACAGCAGGCTTCCTGTAGCAAATACAGGGACAAGTTCAGACTGGTACAACAATAATAGTGCAATTCTAGTAAAATTGGAAATGTGTGAAATATATACACAATGTTTTGGAGAAGCTTGTAGGAAAGAAAAAAATTAATAAGCAATTTGAGATACTAATTGCATTCACTTTGATATATTTATACCTGTAGATGTTTCAAAGAAAAGAAGTTCAATATCATATCAAGACTGAGAAGCTGAAAGACTTTCTCTGAAAAGAAGCTGTGGAGCAGATACGTTCATGTACAGTGACCATGATGGTACTGGGGAAGAGAAAAAGTAAATTACATGAAGAGAGAATGAGAAATAAAATTTAATAATTCCATAAGAGTTCTTTAAACAAAAAGTAAATCCTATCATAATGGATATTATCAAATGTAAGCCAGGTGGGACAGGAAGGTCTGATATGCTTATTCCAATTGGTCCCTATGTGACAGAGAAAGAACCTGTAAATACTCTGAACAAAAGGTATTCCAAAGTTTATAACTTGTCCAGTGGCTGAACTGGAAATCAGGAGATCTGTATCCTGTTCTTCCTTCTCCTTACAAAAAGCATATGTAATTACCTGGGCCCACAGCTCATTGCTTGTGGATTCAATGTAAGGTGACACTGCCATTGAGGGTTTAGAGAGCATTTTGGAACATTGAGTTGTCTTAGAACTACCAGTGGCAGATATTTCTCTTCTGTCACAGTGAGATAGATGAACCCCCTGTGGATTTGGATAGCATAGTTTATTTAAGAACCACTGAGATTAAAACTTTTACCCTACTTGATTATTTCCATACTTGCTCATTCACCTACCACGCTTGCCAAAAATTGAGTCCATAATCATAAAGCAATGCTTTAGAAGAACGGTGTGCCACTGAATGGGACCCAAATTATTCAATCCCAGTGTAACTTTTTTTTCAAAATACAGCTCAAATCAAAATAAAAACCAGAATATAATGAATTTTAAATCCTGACTTGATAGCAGGGTTGCAGGGTTTAGCTCCAGAATGTAGGCATCTATGTATAAGAGCCTAAAAGTGGATGTTTAAGTAGAGTTGTTGAAATTCACTTCATAACTTCATTTTAGTCAGTGGAAATCTAGAGCTCTATGCAGCAGATGCCCTATAGCGTCTCAGACAAGGACATCAGGCTATAAGTATTACATAGCCTTCATGAGACACCCATTGCCATCTTGCTACTGTTTGAGGCCAGAGGGTATATCCTGTAGAAACTGGAATTATATTAGACATCTGTCTTTATGCAGGAAAAAATACGACTCTAAAAGCAAAATTCAGTTGTCTCTATTTAAGTATCTGATGTCATTTGAAATGCTTTGGGCTATTGAAAATATGGTACTTGAAAACAAAGTATTTCTGGAATGACAGCTGGAATTTTTACTTACTTAGAAATGGTAAGCTTACTTTTATGCATAGCTGAGTACATGGGAGCCTCATCCAAAATGTGGACGTCATAGGTTTAAGCCACTTTCATCTCTGAAAAAGTTCAAACATGCATCATTCACTAATCTGTAAGTTGTTTTAGGAAATACGTTGCAAATGGGTGGTTTGGATCACTTAAAGAATCACTGTCAGAGCAATTAATGAAAGTGTTTTTAGTATGATGTTGTAAAGTGTGACTTAACAAAATTCAGTGGCAAGGTTCACTCTATTACTGTATGGCACAATTATTTGAAGAACAATTCAAAACTACCAAGAGAAAATCAAGGTTATCAAGACGTAAATCAAAGTTACCATATTACAAGGTTGTGCATGATATAAGTTGATATGAATTTATGTTGTCTCTCTTTGTCAATCTTGAGAGGTGTTCCAGGTCAAAGGGAGATCACCACGACACAGCTACACTGCCTGCCTGGGAAAGCTCAAAAAAGGCTCAATTAGGTTGTTTTATTTATGGGATAAAGCTGTTGACTTGTAGCAAAATTAGATGAGATCAGAAAAGTATGCATGACGCTCCTTGTACCCTCAACCTTCTTTGTTCCTCGGTAAGTAAGTCTTGGAAAAGCCCTCAGCTATTCATGTGTTAAGGGCGTGATCTGTGCTCCAAGCTCTAACGCACTGGTGCACCCTCGGTCACTCTGCTCCTTTGTGGGTGGAACTAGAAGAGTTCTTGGGCTGTCTATGGGTCAGCACTTCATTTTCTTTGGAACCTGAACCAAATTGCTGCTGGTCTGGTTAAGGGTTAGAGCACATCTATCACACAGTGGCATAGCCTACTCATATTGGATCTGTGCAAAATAATTTCAGATATACTTGGCCCATAAACAACGATAGAAAACACTAGGATGTAGCTTAGCAATCAAATTACTTTGTATTTGTTTTAGGACAAATAATCTTAACTTTGTAGCCAGTGTAGTTATTTGCAAAATAAGATCCTACTGAATAAAATGTTTTTAAAATTTAATTCAGAGGGTTCTGTTATAGCACTTGCTGAATGCTATACTCATTACCGGCAATAGCAAAAATTAATAAATGGGGAAAAAAAGACTATTGCTGCAACTGTGTACACTTTCAAATTTATCACCAATTTCAACTTATTTTGTTGTAGATATAATATGAAGAAACTTGAAGATTATCATTGCCAGTATTGTTTAAAATATGCTATTTTTTTCTTTGTCCTATATAAATTCAGAAGATAATGAGATTAATATAATTAAAGGATAAAAAATAGTCCTTCTGAGTGTTAAAATATATCCTATTAAAATTCTGTGACACTGTAGTAAAATATCATTTGTATTATTTCATAGCTACAGTCTGAAGTTTTCAGTGTCTGTAAGAATAACACATTTCCAGTATAAGTGACACTGGGTAGATAAACTATTTAACTCAAATTCTTCAATATCAGTCAGCGTTATCTAAAAATAGGGACTAATTGTTTTCATTAATAGGAATTAAGGTGACATTTTTGTGGAAATTTTCATGACATCACCATGAATAGCTCTGAATGAATTACTAATGATCTCAATACAGTGAATATCAAATATGTTAATAATGATGGGACACTTAAAAAGAAATACAGATATAATAAAATAAATTCTGACTACAGATTTGTGTGGTCCTGATAGTGATGATTACAGTTAATTTATGTTGTATTTTCACAGGTGGAGTATTCCCAATTCTAACAGAGATTCAATGTAAGTATCAGTAACATCCTTAGTGTCAATGTCCTACTTTGTTTACATCAAACAGAGAGCACCAAGTATTTAGAAAATTGATTATTGCCATAAATCAACTTGTTTCTCAGTAAATAAAATACAATTATGTTTGCCTTCAACTACAAAGACAAACCAAATGAAATAAAACAGAACAAAACAAAACAAGATAAAAATATTGCCATTTGCCCTCACACACAGCCGTTGTTTCCTGGCCTCTGCTAGCTGAGGGATCACACTCCTGTTGTTCACATCACGGAGCAGTGGAATGAATTTGAGTGCCAGAAATTACTGAAAAAATTAACATAATTTGTTGGTTTGAATATCAAAAAGAAACCAGCTGCACAAAGAAAGAGTACTTCAAGTACTGAGCGGTAATTAGTCCAAAGTATTATCACCTTAATATATTAGTAATAGGAAAAACTAGTTTATACTGGGAAGGAAAAAAAACATAAGGTAGCCCAACAATCTAACGTATCATAGAACTATAGAACAGTGTGAGTCGGAAGACATCTTAAAGATCGTCTGGTTCCAATCCCCCTGCCATGGGCAGAGACACCTCCCACTAAATCAGGCTGCTCAAAACCCCATCCACCTGGTCTTGAACACTTCCAGGAAGGCAGCATCCACAGCTTCTCTGGGCAACTTGTTCCAGTGTCTCATCACCCTCACAGGGAAGAACTTCTTCCTAATATCTAATCTAAATCTGCTCTCTTCCAGTTTGAAACTATTACCCCTTGTCCTATCACTACTCTCCCTGATAATGAGTTTTGAAATAATTCAGATAAGTTAAATTTACTTTAATCGCCATTTGAAGATTATAGACATTTCCAGATAAAGTCCTCATGTAAGGTTAAGAGATCATGTGCTCCGGTATAACCAAAATGCAAAGCAGAACAAAAAAAAAGTCAGTTGCATCAGGAAGTTGCTCCAGAGCTGGTCTGGCCCACAGTGAAGTGACTGATCTCAGAGCACAGGGGTTTTTCCAAGGCCAGGAACTGCCTGGCAGCTGAGACGCCCTCCCAGGACCGGCAGCTCTGGCGGAAGGTGCTGACAAGGGCTGGTCATTGCCAGGCCAACTGCAGCTGCCCCTGCACCCATGACCAGCAACTTGGGGAGCGCCAGCAACCGGAGTGGAAAATGGGACCCAGGGTCCCTTCTCGTGGTGGGGCACACAAGGAGAGTGTAGTCACCCTAACAGCTCAGGAAGTGAATTCAATTGCTGGTTATCACCCTCTCAGAAGGACCTCAGCTGTGGTTTCCACCCAGCAGAAAGCTCTGTCCAATGCATTTGTCAGAATGGATGTGGCCACCCAGACAGGGCTCCCAGAAAAACCTGCAGCCACCCAACCATCAGGGGGTGCCAGAGCCAGTCACTGGTGAGAAATGCCAGCAGTGAGAGCAGCTATGTGTGATGTGAGCAGGTGGACAATCTGCTCAGCCTGACGGCAGAGCTATGAGAGGAAGTAGAAAGGTTAAGGGGCACCAGGGAGGCTGAGAAAGAGATAGACAAATGGAGCCACGTTCTGTCTTCCCTGAGACAGAAACAGTAACAGCCAGCAGGGGGCCGGTTAGCTCAGTCAGTTGAGTGTGGCGCTAACACGCCAAGGTCACAGGTTCGATTCCTGTTCGGTCCCCATGTGTTGCCTGATCTAATTGAGAGGTGACATCCCTGGCTACAGGGAAGCTGGATTAAAATGATCTCTAAGGTCCCTTCTAGCCTAGGCCATTCTATGATTCTATGAAAAAACACAAGACTAAGGGATCAGGTATCCTTCCACTGCCAGGTTGAAAACAGCAGCTTAAAGGAAAGGAGTAAATGAAGGCAAGTCCACGTTTGGAGCAGGAGGTGCATCCCCTCCAAGCCTACCTACTTCACCCTCCCAAGTACCTCTGTACAACATGAATGAGACTCTGGATGTGGAAGACCAATTAATGGATGACGTGGATAACTGTCAGTCTACCCCAGAGGTGTCATCAGGGTCAGAAAGGCCTACCTCTCACATCAAAACCCCATCCACGAAGAAGAAAAGATAAGTTGTATTTGGAGATGACTCCTTTCTGAAGGGACCAGAGGATCCAATATGTCTGGAGAATAACTTCTTAAGCCAGCTAACGGACAGGTCTCCCAAAGGAGATGAAATATTGGACCTAAAGGTCACCAGTGCAAGTGAGCCAATCAGAGACATCAAGACTGGAGGCAGAATGGGTTGCAGTCATCATGTCCTAGTGTAATTCAGTCCTGAGGGATATGGGTCAGGCAAATAATAGAGTCAGAGTTCTGAATTTTAGGAAAGCAAATTTCCATCTCTTCAAGGAGTTAGTCAATAAGATCCCTGGGAAACTGCACTTGGAGACAAGGGAATAGAATAGATTTTGAAATGAAAGATCTTAGATCTAATCTAGACATAAGGAGGAAATCTTTTATGATGAGAGTAGGGAAGCACTGGAACAGGTTGCCCAGAAAGGTGGTAGATGGCTTATCCCTGGAAACATTCAAGGTCAGGTTGGATGGGGTTCTGAGCAACCTGGTCTATTTGAAGATGTTCCTGCTCATGTCAAGGGATTGGAAGACCTCTAAACAATTCTATAATTCTGTGATTTCTCACACATGAAAGCTATTACCTTCTTTTATATTTTTTAAATGCAACAAACCTATCTAGTTTTCTGTCATACTACTTTTGATCTCAACCTGGTTTGAAACCAATAGGTCAGAAAAATTCATGGGGAATCTTTCTTTTTAGTGTATCAACATCTATCCAATAAACTATGAAAATGTTATTAGTTATTCACAACACATAAGAATGTTTTAATTGAACATCCTAATAGAAACAGTAATTAGCCAATTAAATAGTAGTCCTAATGATCAGTATTTGTTGGTGTACATATTGCATGCATACATTTCTACTTCGTAAGTGACAGTAGAAGCAGTGTCTTAGACATTCACAACTGAGCTCAAAATAAAGTATGTTTTATGTAATTATGACAAGTTTTTAACCTTTTAGTTATATTTTCCATACCAAGATATCTTCAGTTAGCCTCCTGGCCACTAGAAAATTAGCTGTGTGTCTACCTTCCGTTCATTAGCATAGTAATGTTCCCAATCACCAATGTGAGGGTCTGTATAGCTTCATGTGTCTATTAAAGTGAAGTTAGTATTGGCATGGTATTTAGTATTTAACTGTCATACTCACTTGCTACACAAGGTTGTTTCACTGCTAAGGAAAGCTAGCTTGGTTGCATATTTTTACTCATGTGTTTGGGTAGCTGAGATGACAAAACCGGAATATTTGTTCTGGAAAGCTGCAATGTTTTCTAGATGATTACTGAGAGTAGCATTACAAATAACACCATTTAAACAGACGAAGTAAGCCATTTAGCCCTTGTTAAAAGTAATTGGATATACTGTGCAGATTCTGTTTCATAGTGATTATACCAGTAAAAGAGATTTAACTGGATGTCAATTAAAGGTCAAATCTTGTTCCCAGTGAATTCAATGTAAGTTTAATCCTTGATTT
>NW_009716323.1:52270-58171 GCF_000703405.1 Apaloderma vittatum
GACTAGCATTTAATTTTAATGAGTTATAAGCTGGTACAGATAATATAAATCTCATAAAATATTGCCACAAGGTAAACTTAGCCTGCTTTTAAAATGGTGAACTGCAAATCTTTATCCAGATGGTCTCATCTGAAATTACCTCAAAACTGTGGAAATTATTTGAAGGCAGTTTTGTATCTATGCCCTCGCTTTGATTTTTTTAATAATTTTTTAATAATGTTTCAATTCAGAACTATTACAATTCAGAAGATTCATATCAGCCTCTGTCTTTGCATGTATTTTGCTTTTCGGAGAAAAAGAGGAAAGCATCTGAAAAAAAAAAAGACAGATCAAAGTAGATGTAAAATCAAGTGTGTTTTAACTCATATTCCTCCTCCCAGGTTTACACTGAAAAAAAATAAAGAGAAGCTATAATTGTATGTTTCTGGACACAAATACAAGTCTAAACCCATTGCTATGGCCATCCTTATGATGCCTGAGTTGCTATTTATGTGAGCTCTTGGGAGCATGTGAAGAAGTTAGAAGTACCTATGCAAAGCGTATTTGCGGGTGCTGAGGGACTCCGCACAACAAGTATGCTATCCTAGTGTTACATGACACACACAGAGCATGGGATTTTGAGTCCTATACAGATGTGCAAACAGCTGTGCATCTCACGTATGTCTGACACAGCTAGCATCTCACAGTTCCACGTTGCCTGCTGACAAGCAGAGTCACTTTTCAAAATTAGCGTTCAGAATTTTGAGGCCAATGGCTGCGTCTACAGTACTAAATGCTACTAGCCCATAAAGTGTCTCTGATCTCCAAGACAAAGTGATACTCCCAAATTACTCAGGAACAGCTTCTCTACTAGAGACTGATTATGTCTAGAGCATCTGAAATATAATTTTAAATCTCTTCTGGGGGCTATGGCAACGCCCTTGCAATATTAAGATACAACAGTTATTTCCTGTGATGTACGCTGCTTTTTGTTTTATCCCTCTGCTGCAAAATGTGTGAACAGTATTATCAGAGGTGCGTGGCAACAACCCATGTGATGCCATCATAACTTAATTTTAGGTCATGTGTTTCTTGTACTTGGAATATGGAGGTTATGTAGAGCTGTTTGATCTGCTAAATCCTGTGGGAGTGCATTGGAGGACTATGTAAGGCAGAGGCAGCCAAGCCTGAAATAGTACTGCCTAAATTACCTTTAAGGAAAGAGACTATCTTAACCACTGAACAATGACTGTGCCCTGTGTTAGCAAAAAAGTCGCACTAAGTCACACCACTAAATATATCAAAATTATTACGTTTTTTTCTTGGAGTATGAATAAACAGGTATGTTCTTCTCTGAGTGATGATTTTTCCACCAAGTAGTCATCCTTTGCTAGGTGTATTACGAACTTTCGCTTTGCAGATCATTATACAAATATAAATCAAGCAAATGCAAAGACAATTAATGACAAAAAGTCAGAAAATTAAGCCATTACAACTTTCACCCTAGATCAGTTCATAGGAAATAGAAAAGGAGTAAAACTAAGAGTGCAAAGACTCAGTACATGGCAGGAAAATTCTACCTGTTATGTAGTAGATGTTGTACTTATAATTAGTAGTTTTTAGTTCTATAGAAAAGAATAATAGATCAATTTTTCAACATTTTATATGGTTGGCAACACAGTAACTCTTTTTCTGTAGGTTTGGTAATTTTTACTGAACTTGGATTTTGAGTGTCTTGTAAAAAATTTGTTTTAAACAACTAACTCCACATATATTCTGCAGTATTTGCCAATAAATAAATAAATAAAAATAGCCCAAGCACTACTCTATCTGTACATATTTAGTCTTAGTTCTACTGGCAGCACATGTCCATACTGGAAAAAATATAATAAAAAATATAAGTATTTAGTACAAATGGGATGTCACTGGAGCTCAGCTAAAAGGTTAATTCCTGCCTTACACTACTTAAGGCCAAATATGGACAGGCATATGGAAGCAAGTTTAATCCTAACTAACTCCTCCAAAACAGCAGCTCAGATGTGTTACCAAATGTGTTAATCATTTATGTGTGCAATCTTACATAGTATATTTCGGCTATTTTGGTTGTTAGTCTCATGTATAAAATGAATTGTTAGTATTTTTTTTAATTATTTTTTAAGAGTAAAAGCTCCCAGCATAATGATACAGACATGAATATATTTTCCAGAAATGATAGCTTTCACACTGAATGGTCTAAAACTCCTGAGCAGGGAGGACTGGAGTGTTGGAGCACCTCTGCTATGAAGAAAGGTTGAGGGAGCTGCGGTTATTCAGCTTAGAGAAGAGAAGGCTCTGGGGTCGCCTAATAACGACCTTCCAATATGTGAAAGGGGCCTACAGGAAAGCCAGAGATGGGCTTTTTACAAGGGTCTGTAGTGATAAGACAAGCGGCAATGGCCTGAAACTGAAAGAGGGTACATCTAGATTAGATATAAGGAAGAAATTCTTCACCATGAGAGTGGTGAAGCACTAAAACAGGTTGCCCAAGGAAGTTGTGGATATTTCCTCCCTGGAAGTGTTCAAGGTCAGGTTAGATGGGGCTTTGAGCAACCTGGTTTAATGTGATAGAGATGTTCCTTCCCACAGCAGGAGAGTGGGAACTAGATGTTCTTGAAGGTCCCATCCAACCTTTATCATTCTAAGAATGGGTCACTATTGTGTCTGCATTGGAAGACCATGGCTTAAATAGAAAAAAAACCCACAACTCAAACAAGCAAGCAAAAAACTTGAAATGATGTTTTCCTCACGCAGACACATGCAGATGTGAAACCTACAGTTATGGAACAGAAAGGAGACAGCGTTTGCAATTTTATCATTAAAGTGTGTGAAAAGAATAGCTTGCTTAGTGTCACGTTAGTGTAACATTTGGCTAAAAAAATAAATTCTTGGACTGCCTGACAGGTAGCCTAAATAAAAAGCTAGATAGGAAAGCTAACGTTCCATGGAAATTGATATATATAGAGAAAGAAAATGTATAACTAAGTGCTACACTACTTTCAATTTCTGTCTCTTAATTTTGGAGACATGTCTGGCAAATTCATCATGATCTTTCTGACAATTCCAAATACAGCTTTTCTAAAGTTGATAAATACACTCTAGATATCTCATCTTTCTAGAATAAGAGTGGGAAAGTATCATTAATGTAAGTCATTTTTACCTTTTCTCTTCTCGGGGGACTTTTATTATTTGTGAAGAATTAATTAATTAATTAATTAATTAGGAACTACTGTTTGTAGCTTACAGCTACATAATAATGAACTTCATTTACCTTTTGTTATTTGCAGGGTGTATTTTTACGATATTTACGCACTTTCTCTAATCTGTAAGGATTCAAAAACTGCTGGCTCATGACTTGTCTGTCATCTGTTTGAAGCTTACAGCTCTCAGAAAATCTCTCTTCACTATTGAAAGGTGTTTTGATGAATGTCTTTCTAAGATAGAAGTTTGAATCAATTTCATAGATATATATTTTAATGTGAGAGATGTCAAGGCTGATAGTAAAAACTATCTACGTCTATTCTAATGTATCTATTGCTTTTTGTCATAATTAGTATTTTTCTGCTCTAGTTCTTCATTAGTCACGTTTTCAGTGCAAAGCACTAGGATCTGATTTTTCCAAACATAAAACTAATTACACGTATTCAACATCAGCAGTTTTGTATTAAGAAAAGGATCAGTTGGAACTATTTTAATAAAGTCAGTGTATTCTTCATCAAGCCTATTCCAATTTTCTTATCGTTGTCTAAATTACTTTTTTTTTAGTGGCTATGTTTTAAAAATATATTCTACCTTCATCATCTGAAAGAGACAAAATGGAGGAGGGCTGAGGATTGATCAGAAAATACTTATTATCAGATACTGTACAGCCCACGTGTCAGATGAGGAAAATATTTATCTGTATCCATCTGAAAGGAAATATAATTTATTTTGTAGTGATTTGCTGGTAACGTTCAGATTGAAGTTCTAGAAGTTAGAAAACCCAAACTCAAATCTAATGATGTTTTAGAGCTGTACATACATATGCATATGCATATGCATGTGTATGTGTATATGTATTAAAACCTTCCACGGAAACGTACATAAACCTAAATCTATGGGTTAGTGATTTCACTGTCTGAAGGTGCTGTCATTCTGAAGAAGATGCAAAAATGTATTATTAGGACTATTTGTTTTGTGAGCATCTTATAAGCTTCAGTTTATTTATCAGTACAGTGAAGGTGACAAACAGACTTAAATCTGACAGACAAGATGCTGCAACAATACGCTCTGTTTTATTTCACACGTATTTACATGGTAATTTGCAAACAGACACAAGCAAGCTCATGCAGGGTTACAGACCACTCTGTCGCTAGCCAGATGCTTTCAGCTCCAACCAGAAAGCCTTGAAGGCAAGTTAGCATGGTACTACAGCTGAGCTTCTGCGTCTACACAGAGTTTTTTACTCCAGGCTTGGCACTGTTCTGTTTGTGACTAAACAGCTGTCAGAGCTAAAAATAACTTTGGAAGAAAGCAGAATCCTGAGGAAAAAGAAGCTACAGTTGAAGAACTATCTGGATCCTGGTTAGATTACTACTGTTAGCACAGCTGGGAAAATAGGGGTAAATGTCTATGATCTGCATGCAAAAGTAGCTCACTTTGACAGAGACTAGCGGAGGCAAATGTATTATTGGAGGGATGAGCTTAAGAGATTTATGTGTAAGTTGCATCACTTTGCTAATTCTAAATGCAATCACTTAACTTCAGGCGTCTTTCACATTTATGTCCTGAAGTCCTTTACTGAAATCTGACCTCAACACTGCAATAATATATATGACTTTGGGAGGAGCAGCCAGCATATTGAGCACATTGTCAGGGTCAAGATCTAAGTATTATGTATGTGGCTATAATACCCATGTGACACTAGAAAATTATTAATCCTCTAACCTGCATTGTCATGCTTCTTAAGGTTATACTCGAATATTATAAAAAATCAGAGTCACTTAAAAAAGATTTTAACACAGTAAATCTGCTGGATGTCTAATTTCCTGTTCTCAGGTATAGTTCAGTAATAATTGGAGAATCTGATTGTCCTAATCAATTCCAAAACTTCAAGGCATCTCAGCGAATGAATTTCAAAGACAGAAGTTTGAATAAATTTCATGAAAGTACAGTATAATATTATTATATATATAAAGTTCTTTATGGTAAAAACTGACCTATATCCTCTATTTTAATTATAGAATGGAACAACAGAATAATTTGGGTGGGAAGGACCTCTGAAGGTCTCTAGTTCAACCCCTTTGCTCAAAGTAAGTTCAATAAGAACAGATTGCTCAGGAACAATTTCACTCAGTCCTTGAATACTTCCAAGGTTGGAAATTCCACTGTCTTTCTGGGCTACCCTCAAAAAGTAACAGTGTAAGTGTTTCTTCCTTATATCTAATCAGAATCTTGTGTGCTCCAAACTGTGTCTAGTGTCTCTCACCTTAATCTGCCTTTTGCTTTGACTATGACTGTGTTTACTTATGATAAAATTTGTAAATACAAAGTACTCTTTTGTTTGAACAATGTAGTATGTTGAAACTTTTCTATGGTGTACTGCAGAGAAAGGAATTGATTTATAGTTCAAACTAGAACATGGCCTAGAATGAAGATGCTGATGTTTTGTTTGAGGCATAAACTAGTGAAAATTGTCAACAAAATAATTTATTTGGGGAGATAAGAGGCAATTGTTAAAAAATATTGGGAGTACTATTGAATTCATAAAGAGCAGAAATTTAATTAAGAGTTATAAACCCCTTGAAAGAGTGAAGAAACTGATTTTGTAAGTGTGCTGAGTTGACCTTTGAAGAGGGTCCCTTTTCGGAGAGCCATCGGGTAACGACAATCACACCGATGTGGTTA
>NW_009716324.1:0-3442 GCF_000703405.1 Apaloderma vittatum
CCCGGCATGGAGAGCCTGAGCAACAGCCTGAAGAAGAAAGCCACGGAGCAGCACTACAGGGCGGAGGTGATGATTGCTGGAGAGCAGCTGAGGTAGGAGGTGATGGGGCGCTTCTCCCGGCTGCAGCCCGTTAGCAGGAGGCTCAGAGCTTTACCCTTGAGCAAGCTCTTTCACCCCAGGCGCTGGCATCTCCCCTCCCGGCTATCTACCCATCCTTCCTTTACCCACCAAACCGGTGGTGAGCCAAGTCCTTTCCTGTGTGACCTTGTCCTGCTGCTCCTCCCTGGGCACGTCCTGTCCTTCTCCACCTCCTGGTGCCAGGGGACGGGCAGGTGGTTTTAGATGGCAACAGGTTTTTCCGCTCCCTTCGCAGTCTCCCGCAAACTCCGAGCCTGACGTGGTGACACGGAGCAGACTCCCCAGGCTCCCTGGCTGGGTGGGGGCAGCACCCTCTCTGGGGACTTTGGGAGGTGATCTGGGAGCTCATCCCATGGGTGCCCTGTGCCTGAATTGTTTTGCACACCAACGTGTAGGTCCTTTCCTCTCTTGAAAACTACTTTGGGAACTTCTGCTGGTTTGTAGTCTCAGTTCTTGAGCAACTTCTGAGGGTTTGTTTGATTGTTTTTTTCCTTATGAAGACAGAAATATATTCTATGCAAGAAAACCTGTGTGGCTGAGAAAACATGTTCCTTGTGTATCCAGGGTCAGAAAAAATGCGACTGTAGGCTTTTCTAGGTCTTGAGCAGAATTTGCTTGTTCGTATCTAGAGCCATTCTCATTTGTTTTGAAATGTGGGTGGAAAATAATGTAAAGAGCCCAAGTTTGCTAGCATCAGCTTCCTGAAATCGGCTCTGTGTCGCTGCATTATCCGTTCTCAGTGAGTCATGTTAGCCTTAGCTATATTATTTGTACTGTATCAAGGACTAGGGCCCCATCTTGAAAACATAGCCAATGCCCTAAGTGGCTTGATTTTGCAAACACGGGCAGCACAGGGAGCAGACCCGACCTGCCTTTGGGCGGCTTTGGCTGCTTCACACCCGTGACCTGCTCTTGAATGACTCGTGCTCTTTGTGGCGTGAAGAAGAGCAGGAGGATTTTGTCCAGCACGGCTGCTCTCTTCTTGAGCTGTGTTTTGCAAGCGGTGGTCTGAAGGCTGAGGAAGGACGGCCGTGATGGAGAGGTGGGTCCTCTTGCTGGTGGCTTGGCACAGAGCAGCCACATCCTTCTGCTTTGATCTGGGCAGGAACCTCTTCCCAGGGCAGAAAGACTGGAAGGAGCTGCTGACCAGCATGGGGTGGAAAACCTGGGGAGGAGGGTGAAGAGATGGACACCAGCCTGCAGCTGGACTCCTCCTTCCCCTGCAGCTCACCTGGCTGAAAGGAGAATGGAGTGATGCAGAGCATGCTGAGGGCTTGAGTCTGACTTTTGTGTTTTGGGGATCTTGCAGCCAGACAAGTAAGGAATTAGTGATATGGATCTTCCCAGGGCTTGGATGCTCAATACCAATGGGGAAACTGAGGCAGGGAGGCTGGCTGGTGTCTCAGGCAACATGAGATGGGGCAGGGCTACTTGTCTGTGTTGTGCCCCCCTGCTTTGCCCCAGGTGAGGAATAAAGAAGTATTTAAAATTGCCTCATGGTCTGCTGTGGCTTTGTAAACCTCCATCAGCAAATAACACTGTTGTATCTACATAAAATCTCAAACATTTGTTTTACCTTGTTCTCTGCCTCCTGCCCTGCCCCCCATGCTATTGTATTTAATCAAACAAACCTTTGCTCCATCTTTCTCAGTTCTTTGGCTTGCCGGCAAGTTTGCAAATCCCTCTGAGTTTGGTTTGGCCGTAGGGATGCGTCTGTTCAGTGTCAGGATTTGTTTCCCAGCCAGAAATAGCCACACAAGTGAGGGGTGAAGGAACGCTCTGCCGGGACAGCCGGGAGCAAAACAGATCCTGAGGGAATCGAGGGGCGAGTGGATGCTGTGCTTTGGGCTCTCTGCCAGGGTCCTGCACTTCTAGTCCATGGGAGGAGGAGTCTTCTGGGTCTTGAGTCTCCCCCCATCAAAAAGATGATAATTTCCACCAATATTTTGAAATTTGTTCTGAGAGGGCGGCTGTCTCAGGCTCGTTTCTCACATCTCTCACTGTTGGTCTTTTTGCTTCAGAAATACAAACTTGCATGAAAATCGTGCTAGTTTTACCAGGTGTTGTGTGTTCCTGGGTGGCACTCTGTAAGAGAGGCCCAATTAATCATTCCTAATTGCAACAAATGGCTTATCTGCACAGAGGTATTCTGGAACAGCTACCGTGCTTTGAATTCACACCCTGCTGTAACCTGAGTTTCTCAAGTATGGACAAGCCCTTGTTCACTCTCTTCTGGGTATTCTGCTGGTCAAGTGAACCAGCTGTTCTCTAATAACTCTGTTAAGCTGCATTAATCACTTTTAAACATATTTTGTACATTTACGTCTTGGGCAGAAAAAGTGAGACGAGAAGGAAAGTTTTCTCCTATGAAAAGTAAAATTGCCCTGTCCAAAATGTTCAGGGGCGCCGGCTGTTTTATTTGGATACTTAAACTGCGAAACTGCTAAATAAAGTGCTCGTACTTTGATGCTCTGGAAACTGGGCTCACTTAAGGGCGTGTAGCTGAATGTGCCAAAATCTGCACTCCTGGCCAGAAGTCTTGGGTCCACAGGAGGTTTGGAGATTTGAACTCGGACCTCTTGCAGCAGGGATGTCTTCTTGGAGGGATCTTGGGACACTGCTTGATGTGACAGTCACCAGGAGAACGTTATTCGGAAGATGAGATTACATGATCACAATGGCCGTAGAAACCCCGTTATTAAATTTTCAGCACTGGAGGAAGTGAGGACTGGAAAGTAGACTGGGAAGTAGACTTGTGCCTGCCAAGATTTCTTTTTGACATATAAGTCTTGTTTTCCCATACGTACATTGAAATACACGTAGGAAAATAAAACATCTTGGTACCACTTTGGGTGGCCATAGGTGTGCAAAGCTCTTCCCCTCTCCCCTGGAACGTAGTGATGCTTTTGCAGACTGGGAGGGCAGCAAACTGGGTTTTGCTGAGGCCTGTTTGCAGCCTTCGTTTTGCCTGAATGTGCCTCTCCAGCAGCTGTTTTCCAGATAAGCTGTTGTGGCTGCTGCTGCCTTTTACCAAGCACTTAGTTGATTGTTTGCTTGGGGTTTTTTTTTTGTATGTGAGTGTGGGTTTTTTGTTTGTTTGTTTTTTTTTCCTGTAGAGATAGAAGAGAAGCAATCCTTTGGGTGACCCATCTCTCCAGGGCCATCTGTTTGCAATTCAGCGCTGTGCAAATGTGAACTGGAGTTAATATCCTTGACAGATCTGCCTTGGCATTTGAGATGCTCAAGGTCTGTCTAGGTGGGTACCAGGTGATGGAGAGTGCCCCGGGGAGACATTCATTCCTGC
>NW_009716324.1:3473-6070 GCF_000703405.1 Apaloderma vittatum
ACAGTGCGACTTGTTAGAGCAAAATAGCTCTTGCTTTAGGGACAGCTTTGGCTCTGCAACTACAACACAGGAGAAGTAGGAAGTTCTCCAACATGACAAAGCCCTTTGCTTCAGCAAATACTTCTGATTCAGACTCTGGTATGAAATTGCATGAACTGTGAACGCGCTGGGAAAACGCTGTTGTGTTTATAACTGAAGGGACTTCAACTCTTGGTTCCCTAGAGGTCTGTTTTTTCCTGGTGAGTTTTTTTTTTGTTTTGTTTGTTTTTTCCTCTTCCAACTTACACACTGCTGTGGGTCTGCCTTTCAACAAGTTACACAGGATGAATAATGACGTCTTTGGAGTGACCTTGAGAGAGCAACAGCCCGGTTACCCGAGGCAGCCTACCTAAAGTAAGCACACGTGAGAGCGGCGCCTGCCAAGCCAGGAGGGTTTCGTAAGAGTTGACTCTCGTGTTCCAGCAGGCATTTTATCCTTGTATTATTCTGCTTGCCTTTTTTTTTTTTTTCTTCCTTTTGAAGAAACAATATGTACATGGAGTAACTTTTGGCATCAAAAAATTTGTAATATTGCATTATACAGCCTTCCTTTTATATATATATATTTTTTTTTCCCCCTGATCCCAAACCACTTGTAGTTTCATAGGCTTTGTTTTTGCAACATCACACGTGGACTGGTTTATAAAGGGCGTCAGCTGGGCTGCTTGAGGACACAGTTGGTGTTATGTCCTTCTGTGTGTCTGAAGGACAAAATACGTCTCCTTTATACTTGATGGGAAACAGTGAAGAAGAGGCAAGTGAAAAGACCACAAGGACATTCAGACTGGGCATCTTCCACTGCCTTTGGTCTGGGGGCAACAGGGCAGATTTGTCACCAGCTTAAAACAAAGGTCCAAGATGCTGCTGTGCCAGAGGTGCTTAAATACCACTTAATTTCTGCCCTGGAAGTTGTTGCCAATAGAATAGTTTCAGAAAAAGTGTATTTTTTTTAATTTATTTTTTTAAATCCTAAGTTTTAGTACTACGGTTTTAGGACTATTGTTTGCTGGGAAACTCCCTTCTTTCCTCCCCAGCCCTCCCAAGATTTGTGTGTTTGCTGCAGTATTCTGAACCATGATTTAAAAAAATACCTGTATGTGAAATAGCATTCTCCAAACCAGTTTCTGTTCAGGACTCGTATGACTGTGGTTTATGGGTTGTTATATGTGTGCGTGTGTATAGAATTAGAGAATCGTTTAGGTTGGAAAAGACCTTCAGGATCATCGAGTTGCTACAGACTCCTGCAGACACTTGATAGCAATAGAGAACTCTTGGTTAAACATTTCTTATCTCTAGCAAACATGCCTCTAAAGTGGCATCCCCCTTGCTGATTGCTAAGGAAACAAAGCGTATGAAAAAGCGACAGCTCATCTTCCCTCTTGGCAGAAAGATGTCGGGGTGGGGAGCCTCTCTCTTTGCAGTTGCTGCTGCCTGAGTGTGGTTGCAGTTGGACAGTGGACTGTGAAATAAGGGAAAAAGCTAAATTCTCTAAAAATAGCAGGCAGCTGCCTGTCATAGGGTGGAGTGTTCTGCTCAGGTAAAATCCATATGTGGAATGTCTGCTGGTCGCTTGTGGGAGTGAATCTTCCAGGTAGAGAGAGTAAAACACTGAATAGAGATTTCAGTATCTGAGGGAGGCCAGTCAAAGGCAAGACCAGGCTCTGCTTCTGCATTAATCTTTGGTTTAGTTTTTCAGTTACCTGAAGGTCTGATAATGTATAAAGTTATTTTGATTCATAGTAGCCTGAGCATTAATTGTATCAATCTATTACTAAATCTTAATTCAACAAAAGTTTTTATTTTAATTCGATGGAAGTTTTTATCTTAAGACTTTTGAGACCCTAGTATTTGTAAGTCCTGGGGTATAGAATAATGTGTTATTATCTGATAGACTTTTAGGATATTTAAAGCTTCTCGTATGGTGCTTGAAACTGTTCTCCAGTGTGATGTGGTGTGCATAACTTCTTCAAAAAGAGTAAAAGAACGTGAGGCATTAAATAAAGAAAGGCTGCAGTGGTTAATACCCTTGTAAAATACAGCAGCCTGGGGCAAAACTGTGAAATGAACAATTTGAAACTAGAAACATCCTGGAGTTGCAGAGGAAATATTAATTCAACATCTCCCCCATGAGCCTGCTGCATGCACGGAGCATTTCCCAGGGTTAGTATTTTGGGAATAGACATGACTACAGGGCAGAAGTTTGGCTCCTGCCAAGTTGGGCTGGCTTTGGCTTGAACACACAAGATCTCTGTGCCCCGTGGCTTGCCCAGTTGTTAAGGTCCTTTAAGAAGTCAAAGCCGTACTCATCTGAGTAATCTTGACCCGTATATGTCTTTCCATCGGAAAAGACTAGCCATAGCATCAGGGTTTTCAGGTGAGGACTGTTATTTTGGTAAACTCTGTCCCAGTCTATCCCAGTTTGAACTAGAAAAGAGGTTGTCCACTGTTGCTGTGTTTTAGTGGGTAGATGGGTTAGTAGGTGGTGTATGAGACTCACACAGAAGAAATGAGGGCTCCCCTTACCCACCCCAAGAACTTGTCCTGGGGGCAGCTACATT
>NW_009716324.1:6084-22420 GCF_000703405.1 Apaloderma vittatum
AACTGGATGCAGAATCACGCCAAGATGACAAATATATTGTGTTGTTATTTTTTGCTATGTTTTGACCCTCCTTCACAAGCTCCAGTTTGCTGCTGTGTATTTCCTAGAGGCTTGTTTAGAACAAAAAGACACGTGTGGTTCAGACTAAGTCTGGTGCAGGCAATTCTGTAACCTCTGTAGATGATGGAGGATGCAGCCTTGCAAATCCAAGAGGTCTGGTTGAATTTATAAGTCCGTGGGTGCTTGCCAGGAGTTATCAGTGGTTTCTCCAGGCTGGGCAGATGCTAGGCTGTTAGACCCAAATTCCCCTGTAACATCAGCTATGCTCAATGGCTGCCTTTCTCTCCAGGCTTCGTCTCCACGATGGGAAGCTCATTAAGGACAGACGTTACCACCTCCGAACGTACCCAAACTGCTTTGTGGCGAAGGAGCTCACGGACTGGCTGATCGACCACAAAGAAGCCCCGGACCGAGAGACGGGCATCCGCCTCATGCAGAAGCTGATGGACCATTACATCATCCATCACGGTGGGTGGGCTTCTCTGCTCCCCTCTGAGCCTCCCCAGGGAGGTGGCTGTGTGTCTGGTCACCAAATGTGTCCACCAGCCAGGCTTTGGGAGTATGGCCAGGTCCATGTTGATGTTCGTCCCTTGGATGAGGGCTCCTGGAGGAGCTGAGAGATGACAGGCAGGCACGAGGCTCTATGGGGTCGAATCTGTGGGAAGATGAGTTGCTTTGGGGGGATGTGCCAGGTGCCTGCCTCACAGTAAAGGGCCTTCGTGCTGGTAAAGCAGCATCTGAGGTGGCTCTTCAGTGAGAGGAAGTTCAGTAACGTCTGATCTATATTGCCCTACAGCAATTGCGTCGGCAGCTGGTGGTGGATAGTTTACAGAAGGTGGTTTAGCTCATATTTATGTTGTGCAGAAGTGGAAGCTGAATGATAACACGCGCTTCACATCTGCAGGAAGGTTAATTTCTTGCTGTGAGAGCCCAGTGTTCCTCAGTTTCCCCATCTGTGCTAGGGTGGGACAAGTAGGGGTGTGGAGTTGACACCTCTCAAAGCAAAAAGTCATCTGGCACCTGTAAAACTGGGGCTAAAGTGATCCTGGAGGAATGCCTCCCTTGGGAATTAAGTGAATAATGCCATTTCAAAGGCTTGTCTGTTGAACCTGTTAAAACAAAAACAAAGAAAAAAGAAGGAAGGGTGAGACCTGTGTGACCTACTCGAGATGGCATGGGCGTTGGACTGGATGATTTTTCAAGGTCCCTTCCAAGCCCTGACATTCGGTGATTCTGTGAAAAAAGCAGTTTGGTGCTCAAGCCCAGCTCTAAGTATTCCAGTTTTGTTCCTTTTAAAAATCATTTGGAACTTTCAGCAGCTGTGGATTAGCTCAGGCCTTTTGCTGGGGTCTGTGCCTGCCCATGGGCTGCAGAGCAATCCCCAAGGTCCAGCCCTTGGTCCCGACGTAACAACAGGAGACAAGTCCTTCGTATCAGCAAAGAGCTGGTTCTCACCGTGTGATTTTTTCAGGCCGAGTCAGGAACAAAAGTCCTGGATTTTCAAACAGGACTGGGAGGCCACTGCCCTTGGTGGGAAGGGCTGCGGCTGAGCTGCCCACCCTCAGCTGAGCTCTCTTGCTTCAAGTCCTTGGGACCCAAGCTGTGGTCACCTGGAGCTGGGTGGTAATTTGTCACAACAGGGTCAAGCCAAGGAGACCGAAGCAGAGGAGAGCCATATC
The DNA here is from genome assembly GCF_000703405.1 of Apaloderma vittatum. Taxonomy (NCBI): domain Eukaryota; kingdom Metazoa; phylum Chordata; class Aves; order Trogoniformes; family Trogonidae; genus Apaloderma; species Apaloderma vittatum. The sequence goes on from NW_009716324.1 coordinate 7,824, forward strand.
AAATCCAGCCCTCTCTTCCTTCCTCTTCCCTAGGGTCCAGAAATAGCTGCCTTGGACCACTGCAGTGCAAACACTCTGTTGCCATCTGCTGCTTGCCGAGCTTAGTGCCCTTTATATTGAGCTGCTGCTGTGCCTTATCACAAAAGCATAAAGCTGAAGCAGTGAGTTCTCAGTTAACCATTAACGCTTAAAACCGATAATTCTTCCGTCTCTCCAGCTGACAGTTTCAAATAAATCCATTAGTTAATTAAACCTGTGTAGCAGTGGGTATGGTGCTGTTTTGCTTATCGCGGATGCGTCTCTCCTGCTTCTGTGATAATTCCTGGCATGACATGGAAGTCGACTTTCCAGCTTCCCTCATGATCATAAATTTTTGTTAGTCATATGGAAACAGGGCTGCCTGCTGACCGCAGCGCTGTGCTAAGTGCTTTGCAGTTGGCTGTCTAAACTGCATGCCCTCTTCTCCGCTGGGATCCAGAAGACAATAATTATCTCATGGAGATCATTGTCTTTGCTGCCTTCTTGATGGTCTGATGTGGTTTGAGCTGTTACTCTATTACATGCTGGAAACACATTGAAATTGGTCCTCAGATAGCAAAAATGCTTTGGTTTTAAATGGGTGCTGTCCTGTGAGGTTTTGCATTGAATTCCCAATTGCAACATCTGAACCGTCGTTGCTCCTTGGAGTTAAGAAGTTGCAAACTTTCACCTTTTAAAACACCCTCTCAACCTGCCTTCTTGCTGGGTGAGTCATGGGCTTTTGAGCCCATCTGCTCCTGGAGAACGATGAACTCCAGATGATCTGACAGTTTTTAGCGTTTTGCTGCTCAACAGAAGGGGAATGAAGTTTTGCCAGTCTGCTCAGAAGAAGGAACAAGTGTTAAAATTTTTGCAAGAAATATCTTTTCAGTTTCACTCTAGTGCATTATATTGCTTTAGTGAGAAAACCTTTGTGGTTTTTTTCCTTTCCCATTTGAGTAATTTTATTTGTTTTCCTTACTCTGGTTTGTTGAGGGTTTGTCTTTGGTGGGCCTGTCTTTTTGTTGCTTGGTTTTGGGTTTTTCATCACTGAAGTTTCTCCTTGCTTCACATGGGTGGAGCTGAAGAAAGACAGACTGGCTGATTTAAGAGCTGGACTGATTTTTTTTTACTGGGGACTGTTTTTTTTTGTTTGGGTTTTGTGTGGTTTTTTTTTTTGCTTGTCTAGGAATCTGTTGCAGGCAAGCTTATCTCAAAGCTGTATCCCAAATATTTACCTGCTAAATGTTGCATGCACTTAGCAGCCATGCATTTACAGATTGTGTGCTCGGATGAAACTTGAGGCTTTTCGTGTAGATTCGCTTATTCCAGTTGTATGCACCCAGCTTTGAAGAGGAATTTCTCTCCTGAGGTCACTTTGCCCTGCAAATGAATTTGGCGGGGCTGACTCAAAATGCTGTGGAAAAGTTGGTGTTGTTATACATTTTAGCTTAGAGGTATTATTAATGGAGACAGGTGATTTTACAGGGTTTTGGATGCAGTGTGGGTTTTTTTCTCTCTACTGTAATCCAAGTCTGCTTACATGTGGCAGTAGCTTTTTAAAAGAAGCTGATTGAGACAATTCTGTTTGCTTTCTTTCGGTCTAACCCAAAGCATCAATGTTTAAGTAAAAACAAACAAGAAAAGCCTCACCCACACACCAAAAAATAACCCCAACAGAAAAAAACCCACACAAACCAAACAACAAACCTTCTCGGTTTGTTCTAATGAACATTTTAGGGTGTGGATCAAAATGTAGACTCGAAGTGAAGCCTTTCCAAGGTCTTTTTGGTGGGACAGACCTCTCCCACGAGCCTGGACTGGAGGCATTTGTGAGCCCCTAATCTGGGGACCGTAGGCTCGGATGCTGGTTGCTCCTTGGTGTGAGGGACATGAAGGAGGACATCGCACACAACCTCAGTAGCTCTCATCCTGGAGGTAACACCCTGCTGAGCCCGTGCAGCTCCGTCCGTCCCTTATGGACAGACAGCCGCCTGCTGTGCTGATGCCCCCGCTCTCGACTCCTTCCAGTCTGCGACGAGCACTCGGACTACAAGGACGCCAAGCTGCTGTACCGCTTCCGCAAGGACGATGGGACCTTCCCTCTCAGTAAGGACGTGAAGGTGTTCATGAGAGGGCAGAGTCTTTACGAGAAGTACGTGAGTCCTTCCCCTGCAGAGATGCTCTCGGCGAGGGGCGATGGGAGTGCCAGCTGCGCTTGCTGATGGTGCTCTGCGGCTGGGGGCCGGTGCTCTGGGGCTGGGAGCCACGGCTGGAGCCAGCTTCTCTCTTCCTTCCCTGTATTCCGTGCTGTAGCATTGGGAGATGCTGTTTCCTGAGCCCTGTCACAGCTGCTGGACAAACAGCCTCTTTGGGGCTGGGACAGGAGCTGTGCTCTGAACTCAAGGATGCTTTCAAGGGCTCCAGCCCAGGTGCAGGTTCTGGGGTCTGGTACAGGGAAGTGCTCAGGTCCTGTCTGCGGTTTGAGTGCTTCTGGGATGGGCACATCCAGTGGCTGTTGCCAGCACTCCCCCAGCCTCCCTGGGGGAGCTGGACCCACCATCATGATCAAGGCTTTTGTCCCACCAAAATCTGCAGGGTATAGGATATTCAGGGCTGTCATGGGTCTAGATCCCTGCACCTCTCTTAGCCTATTTGTGATGGAAAAACTAATTCTCAGACAGCGAAGAAAACCCCTTCCACCTTCAAGTGTTTAGTTTTCTTTGTGCTGATTGTTTCTGGTTCTAAATCCAAGTTCCAATTCCAGATTTCTCACAAGTATTTTCCTAGACAGAGTTCAACCACAGACCGCCCTCTGGACCCGGTTCCTTTCACAACCTCCTCACAGCTCCATCCTCACACCCTGGCAGTCAGATTCCCAAACGAGCACTGAGGGAGAAGCCCACAGTGCATCCCCTCTGTTTTGCTCTTGCTGGGCCAGCTCGTCTCATGGCTGAGCCCGCTGCACCCTCTCGTGGAGACGCTGGATTTAGCTCTCACACGCTGCAAGCTTGAGTGTTCATTTACGAAATGCACCTTCCCCATCGGTTTGGACCATCTGCCCTTTGCTGCATGCACTCGGTCTCTTGCTTGGCTTTCCCCTGTGGTCTTTGGCTGAGGTCTCAGCTGAACTGATTTCGCTGAAGCTGCTTCTTCCGCTGCGATGGAGATTCACGAAGCTGCCCGACTGCAGCTCTGCATTTCTCTCTCCCTAACGCTGCTCCCAGGCAGCAAAGTTTTGGCTGTAATGCTTTGCCCACACCTTTTGGCCTTGCTTTGGCTGGCTGCAGCTCCCGTGCGGGATGGCAGAGCTGCACAGCGTCACGGGAGCCTTGTCCCACCTCTGTGCCAGGCTGGTGAGCACGGAAGAGTCGATCCTGAAGGTGAGAGAGGAGAACTCCGTGAAGTACCAGAGGGCTTTCCTAGGCTGTGAGATGATCAGCTGACTCGTTCAGGAGGGAGAAGCGGAGAACCGAAAGGAAGCCGTGGAGCTGGGACGGGCGCTGCTGGAGCACGGGATCATTCAGCACGGTGAGCGAGGCTCCGGCTGGAGCCAGGGTGGAGAGCAGAGATGAGCGTAGTTAAGGCTGTGCTAGGAACAAATCCTCATTCTTGTCACGCAACGAGTGCTGGTCAAGTGCCCGCTCGGAGATGGCAATGGGGCCTTTCAGTTTTATATTTGGAGCTGGTGACCTCTGAAATCACAGCAATCTTCCACCAGCCGCAAAGGCGTTGAGTTGAAATCTGAGCTGCTGCTCTTCAGTTCTTCAAAGCCTCTGGCCGCAGGGCTGGGATCCACCCCTGGGTTTGGAGGGCTGGGTTGTGAGGTTCAGCTGGGCTTGGCTGCAACTGTCTGCAGGAATTAAGCTTCCAGTTCAGAAGGCAGGGAGTCCTCTGAGCGTCTTGGGACAGGGACAGAAGGAGGGCTGTCACTCCGTGGTGCACCCCTGGGAGATGGCATCTCTTGAGGAGGTGGCCCTGCTCTTCCTCCTTCCCTGCAGAAACCATTCTCAAATAGTCAGAAATACTGCAGTAGAACACAGAGGCATTAAAAGCAATTCATCTGGGTCCCTCAGTGTATTTGCTATGTATTTTTCACACACCCTTAGCCTCTTCTTCTTCCTCTGTTCTCTCCTAGTCTCCAACAGGCATCACTTCTTTGACAGTGACAGCCTCTACCACTTCTGGATCAACTTTCGACGGAGGCGTCGTCTCACAGAGTTACTAAACGAGAATTCTTCTTGCACCTTCTCTGAGAGCTCGGACAGCCCCTTCTGTCTTCGCAAGCTCAACCCAGATCCAGGCAACACCAGCTTTCTCTCTGGTAACTGTGACTGTATTTGTGGAGGGGGGTGAAATCAAGGATTATGCTGCCAGAGTATCCCAGAGCTGAGGCTGCTCCTCCAGACATCCCATGAGGTGATCCCACTGCTTTGTGGTGGATGCCATGATGCCGTGGCAGTCTCTATCACAGCTCCCCACTCCAGGAAAATAACTCAGCTCACCATCAGCTCAGCTCTTCATCTTTCTTTGAAATTAGCTTTATTCTTTCTAAGCTCAAATGCCATTTTACCTTTCAGATGTGGGTCAGGCTGGTGGGGAAAGTTTGTTATTTTAAACTAGTCTGTTCCTTCCCTGGGTAACTGTTATTTCTGCCTCTTTCAGTCCAAACCAACAAGGAGATCAAAGTCGTCTCAGCGGTTCGAAGGAGCAGCATCACTTCCCTCTCTGGAAACTCCAACCCCTACTTCAGCACTACTCCTATGCTGGTGTTCCCTCCCGTGGCTGAGTGCAACCCCAAATCAGGTCTGGGCTTCTGCGTCGCGCTGTCATTGCACGACAGACGTCTGTTCCTTCAGGGCACCGGCCAGCTCAGGCCTCAAGTCCAAACCCATCCACATGCCAGCTTGGTGAGCTGCAAGAGGAGAGGTTCAGCCTCACCTCTGAGCCTGGATTTGAAAAGCTGCGCAAGTGTTTTTGAAAAACGTTGAGATAGATGCAAAGGTTTCTGTGGGTGGTAGCTGTGGCTGCTTCTAACATCTGTTCTCCGGCCCATGGTAATCCCCGGGCTGCCTCGTTATGCACTTTACTGCATGAAACCCTTGATTCTGATAGGATCTGTCACCTTCTGCTCTAGTGTTAAAGAGACCCGTCACCAATGAAGAGCTCCTGTCCCCTGGGGCCCCCTACATCAAGAAAACGCTAACGGTAAGTGACCACAGCGACTGGTACTGCTAACCCAGCAGTGCTGAGCTCCCCAACCACTCTGCCATCGCTTTCTGTCTGTCTGACCTCCGTATGCTGAAGCTTTGGTTGCGTGTCACATCACCACGGCTCTTTCTGAGTGAGTCTCAGTGGGTCAGCATCTGCAGATATTCTTGTGGGCGAAAATGCGCACAGCCTCCACCTTAGTTTAATGTATATTAAAGGAGAAGATCAGAGAAGAGAACGTTTTATGGCCAGAAAACCTCCCTTTATGTTTTATCCAGCTCCATACAAACTACAGAATCCATCAAGTCTCATGAAAGTTGAGACTTTGATACTCATCGTCTGTCGCACGGGTGTCATGGCTTTATGCACCATTCAGGTTCCTGCTGCAGAGCAGATGTGTTGATACAATCCATTTGCTGATGGAGCAGCACTGAATGGGGAGCATCTGAGGGCCACTCTTGCTTTTCTCCTGATGGGCTTCTTCCAAAATAAACACACTGCAAAATCTCCAGGGTACTGCAGGCAACCTGAGTTTGGGGCTTTTGCTTTTCTAATTTTTTCTAAAGCTGTAGGACCAGTCCAGGCAGGGCTGGTGGGTGCTGGGTGTGAACACTGCAAGACAGTTCCTGCCCTGTGGATCCTATTGCGCTTGTTTATTTTTGTGTAAAACTTCTCAGCCCTTTCCTGCCCGCCTTAGAAAGGGGGAACCTCACGGTGGCCAGTTTAGGAAGTGTGAGGGCTGTCTTGCCGTACCGATTTGACCCAAGGGGAGTTACAGAGGAGCTGTGGATCAGGTTCCCAGATTAACTGTGCTGTAGAAATTGGTGGGAAGGAGCAAGAAAAATAAAGCTGGTGATTAGCGTGGCATGTGTGAGGACGTGCCGTTTGCTTCTCCTCATGAATGCTCTTGCCCTGCCCTTCAACTTTGCCAGCCTGGGCCTTTCATGGCTCGTTTCCTTCTGCTTAGCAGTGCAGTTGCTGTTATTTATTTATACGGGTAATGTGCAAAGTCCTTTGGGAATTACTTTTCTCTTTTAGTCACATCAGGTGGCCACACTATTGCAGCAAACTGCTCCGACAGACTGAGATCAGAGTAGGAAAAATTAAAGAGTGGCTAATTCCATCCTGGAAATGCTGTCCCGTGCCAAGGAAAAGGCACCGTGTGCGTGCTCTGGCAATGTTCTCAACACACCCTCGGTGCATGCCTTGCGCTTCAACTTCATGCTGCCTGTGCTCCACTCTTCTGCACTTGTTGGAAGGGAATACTTATCAGAAAGCAGCTCTGCAGAGAGCAATTTGTCTGCGGTTCTGCATCTCACGTGGTGCCCAGCCCTTTCTCTCCTGCCTGTGACAGATCAGGATCATGAGCAGATCTCTCTAGTTCTCTACGAACTGTTCTCTCTCCTCTCTCCAGCCCGTTCCTTGTTTATTTACCACCCTTTTGTTCTGCTTGCAGATCGTGGGGGATGCAGTGGGCTGGGGGTTTGTGGTCCGAGGAGGAAGACCATGCCACATCCAGGCAGTGGACCCAGGAGGACCCGCTGCTGCTGCGGGGATGAAGGTACTTCTTACTCGTGATGACTTAACAGGAGACAGGACTTATGTCCTGCATGAGTTTTTCGGGCTGAACACGCCCTGTGTGATACTCCAACCTCCTGCAGTGGAGATAATTCGGATCAGGTCGTCACGTCTGCGAGAGGCGGAGGGAGATGCTCTCGGCAGCGGCATGGACCATGCGTGGCTGCGTGGCAGCGGCTCTACCTTTTCCCATGGCAGGACAGGGGCTGTGGGCAAGCCGGAATGGAAAAGTCTGCTGTCAAAACTGAGCTGTACCTGCGGTACCTTTTGGAGCTGTCAAAACTATTGAGCTGCTAGAAGCAAAACAGAGAATTCCCCATTCACCTCCAGTATCTGTGTGTAACCCCAATGGAGCAGGGAATTTACCATGAATCGCATGGTCTTGCAGCTCCTGAGATATTTTCCATGTACATGAAATCTTAATAACCTTAGACTGATGCCTTCATTTGATTCAAGTACCTTCCAGTACTTCCAGCTCAGATAAAATGAACTGAGATCTCAAAACTCATTTTAGACCCAGACGTGTGGGTTTTGTGCATAGAGTTTTAGGTGTGAATGAAAGAAATGCTTACTTTTACAGTTCCCTGTAAAACCCCCAGCAGCGAGAGAGTAATTCATACAAGCTGGTGTAAGTCTGAAGTCATGTGGATATTTGAAATAATGGGATTCTTCAGAGGCAGAGTGTGACTCCTTGTTTGCTTCAGGCAGGATTGGAAGGGAATGGATGAATTTGTTTCATTTCCTCAAGAGCCCAGTTAATTTCTCCTTACCTAATCTCGTTTGCTACCAAATTGCTGGATGTTAATATTGTGCCTCATTTCCATCTGTGAAATGAACCACTGCTCAGAAATGAGTCTTTTTTATTATTATTTTTTTCTGTTAGCCCACAGTCTAAATCCCTTTGGTCCCTTTTTGATGATGCAGTGATCTTAGCACAGTGATTATTAGTGTAGCTTATGGAGTGGTAACGCTTTAGGGTTTGCGGCATTTCGTAGCAAGTTATTTGCATCACAGCCTCTGGCTCTAGCCAGTCACAGACAGAAGTTGCCGTGAAGACATCAGCCGAAGGTAACTCGCCCTTCCTCTCCTTGCAGGTGTGCCAGTTTGTTTTCTCAGTGAATGGTATGTACGTTTTGCATCTGGACTATCAGACCATCAGCAGCCTCATCATGACAGGACCACGAACTCTCGTGATGGAAGTCATGGAAGCTGTTGAGTGAGCGAAGGAGTCTCATCCCACCGCTGCTGGGAAAGGCAGGATGCTCCACTAAGCATGTGGGGAGGGACCAAGCTTGACCCTTCACTGTGAAATAGTAGCCAGGCATTTTAATATATTTTCCAATAAATGCATTCTAACGGACAAACCTCAGATGTTGATGTTGTTGAAATATTTGGCTCTACCTGATCTTGAGAGGGTCTAAGCTCTTGCAGCTCCTTTTTATTCCCGGGGAGACAGTTCAGCACATCATGAAACCAAGCTGTAGAACAAGCCTTTCGCCCAGCCGAGCTGCGAGGCAGGTGGTAAAAGCTAGTAAGCGGCAAGAAGGTTGATACCAAGCAAGTGAGTATGTCTGAGCTCCCGAGTTGTCTATGCAGTCTGCCGAGAACACAGTGAGCTCTCCAGATGGCCCGATAAGCCGCGCCATCGACTCTGTCAAGAAAATAAGCAAATGAATATGGTGATGGGTGCTTCCTTGGAAAGAAAGTCTAAGGCTCCTGCTACTCTCTTGGCTTAGCCATGCTCACAGCCAGGTCTGGTTGCTCTTCCCCGCTGTTTCCTGAGAAGGTGAGACTTCCGTGCTTGCGCTTTTTGTGCCCCCACCCCCTGATAATGCTGAAATTCATTAAGCAGCTTCACGTTGCCGTGGAGCCAGGAAAAGGTCCCAGTTGTCAGAGGCTGCTGCCAACCCAATGATGGGAGGCAACGGGGGAAAGGAGAGACCCCAGGCAGTGTCATCCCAAAAGAAAACATGTTGTAGTGTGAGTTTGACTCTGGGACGGAACAGAAATGAGTAATAGCAACCAAAACCCAGACCCCTGGGCTCTGCTGCTCCTCGGCCGGCCGGCTTGGCAGACACTGCAGAAAACTTGTATGCAGACCAGCCTGAAAAGGACCTAAATACAGAAAAACAGGTAATAACAAGAAACTGGGGAGACTTCTTGGCATCCTGCCATGCTGTGCGTGCAGCAAGGTGATTTCCAGCCCTCCAGTTCAGGGCAGGTCCCTCAGTGCAGCTCTTTTGTTTTGGTCGCACCAAGTCTTAAAAATATATGTATATTAAAAAAACCCCCAAACCTAAAATAAAAAGAAAAGTTGATTTGTGTTAGAGTAGGAACTAACTTCCATGGAAGATCTGGTGTCAGCTGTGTGTTAGTATTGCGTTACTGCTGGCTGCTAATTTTTTCCTTCATATAAAGGGATATGAGCTCCCCTAGCGCTGGTGCAGAGGTAACAGGACGACTCAAAGCGCAATGTTCCTGGAATATGGTCCAAGCGTTGATAACCCTCTGGGATCCTTCCAGCCCTTAAGTGAAACCAGACAATCTTTTAAGCTGTTTGTCAGTACACTCGCCGCTGTACTTCAGTGCACGAGCAAAGCAGTATCCGTCTCCCTTTTTGTGTCCCTGATTTGTGTTGCTGTTCAGGGAGGGCTTGTTTGTGGTGCCCCCAAGGTTTAATCCAGAGTGTTGGGTTTGAACTGAAGTCAAAGCCAGGAGATCGAAGCATTTTGTGGGCACCTTGGGAGAGAAAACGCCAGAAAGGAACAACCTGAATATAAGCACTGGAAGCAGCTCCAGAATTTTCTGACATAAGCGGAGCACGGATTTTAGCTCTGGATCTGAATTCCCTGGATGTGAAGCATGGCAGATCTGTGCTCTTTCCTTTCTCACCTCCTAGTTTTAAAGTAAACTGTAGCAAATCTGAGAAACTACTGAAATCCAGCAGGAAGTACAGAAGAAGTACTTCGTGGTATTTAAATGTAAAGCAGGGACAACTCTTGTCTCCACAGGTTACCAAATGCTCCGTGTTTTGTCTTAACAAGATTTAAGTGATTCATTTTGGTGTTACCTTTTGCTTCTATGTAGTGATGCTTTTAAACATTTACTAGATTACAAAGCAAAATGGCAATGAGCTACAAAGTGCTTCATTAGCGTGCACAGATATTTAAAAACTATGATTTTATTTTGATTTTTTTTTTTTTCTCCTTGAGTGGACACTTCCAAAGGTGCCGTGTTTCGTATAGAACGGCAAGTGTGATTCTTGCAGCTTGCTGTTGCAGTGGGAGACTGATGCAGACTCCCTGGAGATGCAGCTGAAATGCTGTATGTGAGGAGAAACGCCACCGTTGGTTGTTCTGTTCCTGAGAATGAGGACAAAAATCTTTCTGAAAAAGTTTTTGGTGGGAGCTGGGCAGTTCTCCTGCGTGCTCCCCGGGCTGGGGACCACCTGCCGGTGGAGGTCAGGGCGGTCTCCTGCAGCTGGAACCCAGGTCAGGATTCAGCCTCTGGCCTTGCAAAACTCGCAGATGTGCTTAATTTCCTCAAATAAATGCAACGCAGTTTTTGCCTTCAAAAGTATTTAATGGGTGTGTATGGGGCCAGACTGACTTCATCCCTGGGAGCCTGACAGTGGGTGGGAGCCCCGACTCGTGGCTGCGTTCTAGGAAATCAGCACGCAGCTTCCTAGACGTGTATTTAGTATCTAGTTAGCAAAGCTGTTTTCTGCTCTTTGTAGAAGCGGGCTCTTGCTCCCCGTGCACGCTTTATTTAGCTGCGCGTCGGGGCCAAGCAGTGCTCTGGGCTGCGTGGTGAGAGGGAGGTGGGGGAATCGCTGTCCCTCTCCCCCTGCTCTCCCTCCCCTTCCTTAAACTTCCTGACGTCTGGGAATTGAAATCTCTAATCACGCCGAGGAGCAGGCGAGGCGCCAGGGCTGCGTCTCCCACCGTTGAAGAATGTAGCTGCGTTCGTTGCACCTCCCGGTTGACTCCAGGGAAAGCCGCTCTGCAGAGGTCTGTGGCTTATTTCCCTTTGGGGTTTGGGTCTCGGGGGTGCAGAGAAGGGGTTGTCATGTTTTGGGGCGTGCATGGGTCTCGGTGGAGCTTCGGCAGGGTTTTCCTCTCTGAGTAACTTGGAGCTGGGGCAGCACCGCTGATGTTGCACAGGGCTGGCAGGTCTCATCCTTCAGGTGCTTTGCCTCGGGGTGAAGTAGCCTCAAGACTCGCATTTTCTGTGGGTCAGGTCTAAATACTGCCTGGAACGCTTTAGCAATTCTTTTGGAGTGATGGCTGGGAGAAATGCACTTTATTTTTTGGTTTGTGTTGGGTTTTTTCTGTGTCGCGGTTAATAGCATAAAACCTGAAATTACTGCTGGAGAAGACAGGACTTGGATAGGTTTGTTAGGAGGAGCAGTGGTCTGGGTGGGTTTTTCCCACGCTGGAGGGGTGATGTGGGTCTGCATCAGGCCGGTGTCACTGAGCCTGTGGGGAGCTGCAAAATCTCAGCCTAGAACTAAAACTTGTGCGTTACTTTTTTGAGACTGGTACCAGGATAACCGAGACTTCTTTGTTCAGTAGTGGAACTGAAATACAGGAGAGTAGGATTCTTTTTTTAGTCTGTTTTAGATTTTTTAGCTAGCAGAGCACTGGGGGAGGTGGGGGGAGATTTACCCTCTGCGGCTGCCCGGGACATGTCACTGGTCTCTGCTGCAGGACTGTCCCTGGCGCTGCTCAGCGGCAGTGAGGGACCATGAGGTGCCATTGCTTCTGCCAACACTTCTGGACAGAGACAGCAATGCTCTTCAGGATGAGAAAACATCCCCAGACTGTGGCTGTGGAAGGTGGAAATAATTCACAGTGCCCCCAAAGCCCCACTTTCAGTTGTATTGATTTAAATGCATGGCAGGGTTTTTTCACATAGAATTATTTTTTTCTCTTTAATTAAAGCGACTACATTTAAAATTTCCTGTACAAATAAGGGGATCTCTGACTGCTTAAACCTCCAAATCCCTTCTGGGGCAAGCGGGAACTGGTGTGTGTGTGTGTGTCCCACCCATTTTCCAGGCCCTGGAAATACACACCACATGCTTCATGTGTTGCTGTCTCCACATTCTTTTCCTGGGTGAGTAATGGGAGAGAGGCACCGGCGTGCTGGAGGCTCCCTGCCTGCCAGCAGACTGATGTCACTGTGGTCCCCTCGGTCCTGGGGTCCACAGCTCAGCCTGGCTGGATGGTGACACCAGCGAGGGCAGGAATCAATGGGAAAGGACCATGGAGACCCGGAGTTGGAAGAGAGAGCTCCTCCAGCCATGTGTTTTCTGTTGGTTATTCCTGTGTTACCAGGTAGGAAAACGAAAATTGGAGAAGAGGTGAGATAGTGATGGGTTTGGCTCTGAGCTAGGCAGAAGAGACGAAGTCGCTACTCCCGGCTTTAGTTGCAGTGAAGATCCACACCTCAGGGACTTACGGATCCAAAGTGGGTTAATATTGGACCCATCCTTACTGATGCACTGAATGGCTGAATCAGACCCTGCAGTAAGCCCAGCTCAGTGCAGGCTGGAGAAACTCACATATTTTTTTCACAGGACTTTGGGTCCTGCAAAACCTCAGTTGACATGAAGAGATGCCATGCCATCTGGTGCTTTTGCCAAACTTTGGCATCCCGCTTGCCAGCAGAACCACAGGGAAGCTGCAAGGAAATTGAGACCAGTTTGGCGGCATTACGAAATGGCACGAATGAACATTTTTGACGCAGGGGAATTTTCAAAAATGCAGGCTTTTTGCTCTTGTTTGGCACTTGTACCTCTGCAGCCAGGTTAGGCTTTGCTCTTTGTGACATGATAGTCAGATTCTTGAAACCCACCTGTAAAATTTTTGCTTTTTTTTATAAGCAATGACTTCATTCTATTAGCTGAGGGTTAAAAAGAAAAAAAAGCAAGTGTTTCCCATGGCTAAGGGCTTCGGTTACACTGCAGTTGTTCTGTATAACCTGATCTTCAAACAAAAAAAAAATAATCACAGACTGAGTAGGGTGGTTGATATCTCCCTGTTGTAACTTGCATGTTTTTTCTATTCATTCTTACAGAACTTTAGAACTGATTTAAACCTCAGGAGATCATGGCTGGGTCACTCACATGCATATTTATTTTCCCTTGAAATTGCTAAAAAGCTGATGTATTTGAAGGGAAATCAGCATTTGCCAGGAGCCTCTAAATACCTGTCCATCAAAATGAATAGAAGTGAAATGCTACTGCAGACGGCAGCGGAGGAAACTTGTGTATGGTCTGGTTCTGCCAAAAGCAATAAGGCTGAAATGTGTAGCACAAAAATGACAGATGCCAATGATGCGTTGCAAAAGGCCAACAGCACGTGGTTTAAACCTGGTATATTGAGGCTGAGACGATGGGGAGGCACTGTTTCCATCAGCGTGGTTTTATCCTGACCTCACAATTCTGACCCGAACTGAATAAAACTGAAATCCAGGGCAGCAAATAGAACTGAAGGTGCTTGAGGTCCATGGGCTTGGCCAGCCAGCTTTGTGGATACTGCAGAGATTACTTTTAAGTCAAACTGATCCTCTGCCACGACTAAGTCTGTAACCGCATCTCTTTTCAGTCTGTTCAGGTGAACAAGTTAAAACAAGACTATCCCAATAAGTCCTGAATGTAACTTCTTGGGAACTCCGCTGCAAAAATAAGATATAAAATAAGAAATAAACCCTTTGTTCCTAAACTGTAGATATATAAACTCAACTGGGTCTGTAGTATGCCTCCTGCTGCATAACTGCTTTACCAGAGCAACTGCAGGATCATTAAACCTGTGGTGTGAGGGACTCATCTGCCCAAGAGTGTTCCTCTAATTGTTTTTCCCCTTGTGATTGTTGCAGGGACATGAGCAAAGTGCTGTGCGTTTGTATACCTAAATTGATTTTGGTCATGATAGCCAGAATGAATAACTTCTGTACGATTTCAACCAGGGGTTGATCTGGAATCTATTTCTCTTCAGTGATTTGGCCAATATTGCTTATTTCCATGAGCAGAACAGAACCCTGCACTTAACGGATCCACCGTTGAGATTGTCCCACCAAGAAAGCAGTGCCCATCTCCAGGAGGAAGCGGGCTGAGAGGAGTAAGAGGTCAAAGCCAACTCCCCATTGGCTCCCTAAATACAACTTAGTACTGATCCGAGGCATTGAACTGCTGTATTGGAGAGATCAAGAATGTAAAATAATATATAGGAATTGCAGGATAAGTCATCTGTGCTTCTTCATCTGCCCTTTCAGTGCTGTCGAAGATTCACAGAGCTGTAGATCTCACCTTGTGGTCCCTTAACTGAGGACTGCAAAAAAAACCAGATGGGTTTTGGCCTGGTGAAATGTAACTTTTACTTCTCCTTCCTCATATTTGCCTTCTTGTAGGTTCTGGTCACCATGCTGCTTCACACTTGTTTCTTTTTTGCCTGCCTGCCTGTGGCGAGCCATGTCTGGGGACGAGTGGGCCAAGGTAAGGAGCCCTCCTGCCCTTGCCCTGGGCAATTCTCTGTGGTTTGGCTGTTTCCTGGGTTAGCCCAGCCCTTGCTTGAGCCCTTCCCGTTGGCATTGTGTGTGAGGGATATTCCCAACCACACTCAAGATTTCAGGAGGTTGCTGTGCTCTTGTGGCTATTGGTGAAGCTCCAAGCAACCTGTTGTCTTGTATGAAGAGCAATGGGAGATCAAGGGACCTGTTTGGGGGGAGTATCTCGACCCTCTCCCACTCTGCAAAGGCTATCCTCATCACTGGCAGCGGGTCAGGTT
>NW_009716324.1:22451-40677 GCF_000703405.1 Apaloderma vittatum
TGCCGCTCCCTCACACCAGGGATGCATTTCAGCCTGTATGAGCAATGAAGGGTGCTTATGTGATCTGCAAATGGAGCTTGAGAAATAGGAAGAAAAAGGGTGTTGCTTCTGTTAGTCACTGCATCTGTCCAGTGCTCTGAAACTATTGGTGCATACCTGGTGCAACATCTGGATAAGAAAGCACATGGAGTGTGTTCCTCCTGCAATATATAGTGCTCCCATATTACCATGAATGACCAGAAAATACCTAGAGCACCTCTCCATAGCCTTTCTGATGTTGAAGAGCCACCTTTATATTATGTTTGAACGTTCTGTGGAAGTGGTCAGCACAAGGGTTTCGAGCGAGGTGATGGCACTTCGGAGTTTGGACAGACGTGTCTGTGCACTGTGTATCTTCCAGACCAGCTTCTGCAGTTAAGTCTGGACTTAACTCCCTGTCCGCTGGAGAGCAAGGTTACAGCATCAAATAGCACACATCCAACACAGAGCAGGGAAACAGTGGAGCTTTCATGGTGCTGGGGTTCATTTGCATCTGACACATAATGGCGCTTTAGAGGATGCTGTCCTTTCTGATCTGTCTGGGGACATTTTTGCCTTTTTAGCTTCTGGGCTCCTAGAGCGATGGCCGAGGAGCTGGACCACACTTGACCAAAAGAAGACAGCTCCATGTTTAATCTAACTATGAATTCCCCTCATTGTTCTGTGATCTTTTACCATTTCTCTTAGGCACGAATCTGTGATTTGATTTTGCCCCTCACCCCTCTTCTCCATGTTTTCTTTCCTCCCTTTCAGATTTGCCGGGGGTGAGATGTGAATCTGAGCTTTGTTTCCCCAAAATAGTTATCTGCTTGCCGGGCAGCCCACAGGAAGTCTCTGCAAGGAAAGGTTAAGGCAGGAAAGGTTAAGTGAGTCCTGAGTGCCAGCTCTCACTGCTTTCCTGGGCTGTGACTTCATGGCAAAGGTGTCAGGAAATGTCTGGACCAGATTAGAGACTTGAGGAATCCTCTGCAAAACAGTTTGCCAGCACTGAGCTGACCTTCCAGGTCACCCTAAGCTTTTTTTTTATGAGTAATAGTAAAGGGAAAGAGATCACTAACAGCTGCAAATGAGGGGGACATCTGGGTGCAGGTTCTTATAGCGTGCAGGCAAAGGATGCGCTCACCCATTGTGAATTAGGGCAGCCTGCTGGAAAGGCAGCTGTAGGTACAGTGTCAGGAAGGAGGGGAAAGAAATCTGCTGAGTTGCCATCCTACATCCAGTTGAGTGAAAAATTTTCGTATTGTGACATTTGTCTGACAGTACAGCTATGTTTTACCAAGGAGTCGTTGAATCAGAGAGTGACACATGAGTTCAGACATCTAGCTGGGCTTTAGAAAATATCTGTGAAAACTGGAAGTGATAAGGGAATGTGTTCTTTCTTCTTTTTATCTCCTTGTCTGATACTATTTTTTTCTTCAGGATTTGTCATTTAGTTTCCTGCTCCCTGCAGCAAACTGATGCAAGCTGGTGCCCATGAGTTATGATCCTGCCAGGAACTGTTATTTACACTTTATCAGGTTTTCTTTCTTCTTCTTCTTCTTTTTTTTTTTTTTTTTTTCCCCATTTCCCTGTTTTCTAAACCTAGCTGGTCCTTGGAGCTGCCTCTGAAAAGATCTTTCTGCAGAAATATGGGATCCATCACCTGGGCAATTTCTGTCTTTTCCAGGAGTCCAAACCTGTTGAAGAGCTTCAATGAGCCCTTTTATCTGTTTTGTGCCGTCCCATTTCAGATGTTTGCACTAAACACACTTGCTTGAAATAAAACATCCTGCGTGAAAGCCTTGGGGAGAGTCCCCCAAGATGTGAGGGGTGCAGAGAAAGCCCTCACCCTTGTGACAGGCTGTTTTCCCTGTTAGCAGTGCTAGAGACTGAGGTCTTAGTTGAGCTCCTGGGAAACTCCTCTACTGGTAGGGTGGAGGCTACCGATTCAGAGTGACTGGGGGTAGGATTCCTGGCAGGGGGAATCGCAGGAGTTGCCGTGCAGCAGCAGGGGATGCTGAGGACTTGCACGGGATGGTGCAGGTTTCTCTGCACTGCAGCTGTTCCCCAGTCCACAGAGGAGATGACTTGTGTGATATTTTGTGGGTGCGTACACTGAGGGAGGAATTGCATCCGTGACGACATGGATATGTCTCCTCCTCTCCAGGATCAGGCCGGCTGAAACTCACTGTCCTTTCGGAAGACAGGCTCCAGATGAAATGGAAAGAGACTGAAGGGAACATCAATGGCTACAAAGTTCGGGTCAAGCCGATGGCAGGTACGTGCTAACGTGTTGGACGTCAGACCCAGCAGAGATTTGTGTGTGAGTGAGGGACTGAGCTCTACCTTTTGACTGGTGGTCTATAGGACTTAAGTGAGAGCATTATTTAGACCTTAAGTTTTTCTCATTTCAAGTGTCGATTACCTGGATCAAAACCTTTTTTTCTTACACATAGTGTGGACAAGAAGCCTTTCTGGCCACCATGAGACCGACCTACAGTGCCACGTCAGTGCAGGCACAGTCCCTCTATCCCTCATTCACAAGAGGGAGATGAGATTCACCCCTCTTCATCCCATGAGAAATCCTGGGCCAGAAAGTGTTGCTTTTTGGGACTGGGAGAAAAAAGTTGGGGAAAGGTCCCTTGTCTGGTTCTTCTGTGGGTGCACCCAGCTCTCCCCCCACCTGCAGGGATATGGGATGAGAAGTCCTTGGCCCCTCGTGTGCGTGGGGTTCTGAGCCCCTGGCTCCCTGCCACGGACAAGCTCCAGCTCTCCCTGCCTGGATACTGATCCTGGTGGTGCTGGAAGGACACTGTGTCCCTCAACAGGGAGCAGTGGTTGGAGCAACCTCAGTCTTGGCTGGCATTTGATTTTCAGTCGCTGCCGCTCTCGGAGCAAGACAGAGGAGAGATAGTGCGTGCGGCAGAGCTCTTGTGATCATCCACCCGCTTTTAGCTTGGCCCCCACCTGTTTTCAAAGCTGGAGCAGGAGGTTTCTCATTCCTTCCTGCTGCTCCCTGGGCCTCAGCTCAGAGAGAGCAGTGAGCATCCCGGGAATGCAGGGAATCCCCGGCACATGCCTGAGGCTTTCCCTCTGCCTGGGCTGGGGAGCTCCATCTGCAGCCCTAGGCATGAGCACAGGGCTGGAGGGGTCAGAAACACATCCGTCTCCACAATTTGAAGGTAGCAGACTTCTTAACCAGAAGATTTTTAGCGAGCTGGTTTGCCTGTGTCCATTTGTTTTGTGGAGCACAGACACTGTGGTGCAGCCATTGGCTGCTGCTTTGCAGAGCTGCCTTGCTCCATCTGCTCGATGCTACTGTCAGCTTAAATTTAAGCTCTAACAGCCTCTGAACTGTGTTTTCATCCCACCTCAGGGGACTCAGAGCAAGAAGTTATGCTGAAAACCAAGACTCCCAAAGCCACGGTTGGGGGACTGAGCCCTACCAAGGAGTACACACTGCAGGTCTACGTGCTCAATGGCTCCCAGGAAGCCCTGTTTGCCAAGAGGAAATTTGTGAGTAAGTAGAGCGTGTCACATTTTACCATTCAGAGAGCTCCTGAGGTGAGGCTCTTGGAGATGTGGCTCATCCTTCAGTTTGCCCTGTAGACTATGGCACAATTGCAGAAGCTGGTGCTATTTTACTTGAAAGGTTTAAAAGGGGGATGGTGAAGACCAAGGAGATGAAAGATGGACCGTGGCTCACACACCTGCCTAGACTGACTCTCTCTCCCTGTTTTTGGTCTTCCTGCAGTAGAGGAGCTAAAAAATGCATCCCAGACAAGAAATAACCGAAGAAACTCAGGAGTTGCATCAGGAAAGAATCTCACCTCTTCAGGGAGCTCAACAGCTGAGCAGAGTGGGGTGGCAGAGGCCACCCCTCCACCCTTGAACACTGTCCTGACACAACCAGGTGGGTGAGACTTCATTATTTTTCACCATCAAATATAATGGAAAGGGCAGACTTTTGATGTGATCCATTACTGATATTATTAGCTCATGAGACTGTTTGCAGCTGTCTTAGGCACGAACCAACACGGTCTCCTCTGTCTAGCTACCTGCTTGCAAATGGTTGTAGGACTTTTATTCTCTCTGAGCCCCTTACACCTCTGTCAAACGTGACTGAAATCAGCTGGTGACTGCAGCAGGGATAACACAGCTAGGGACAATGGAGTTTTTCTCTTTGGAGCACAGTAAAGGACAGAGCTGAAAAGAAAAGGCAGAAGGGGACTCAGCCAAAAGGCTCTGGAGAAACCACAAGAAACCAGCCCAGCGTGGAGTCCAGCGTGACAGGAGCAACACCAACAACCACCAGGTCATCCCAGCGCACTCCTGCAAACCCAGAGCGAGAGCCGCTAGGAAAAGAAAAACCCACGAAAGAGTCACTGAGGCGAGGTGAGAGGGGTTTCAAATGCGTCTTACTCCTTATTCCCCACTGTTTTCCCTAAAGCTCATTGAGTACAGGCCTTCCATCCCACTTTCTGTTGCCAAGATTTTCAAGAGTACAAACGCTGCTGATAGTGATTTTAATTGCTGGGTCATGCTTTGGGGAACTGTCAGGAATCACTGGAGAAGTTTGGAGTTCTGCAGAGCATCATTGGTTTTAAGGCCATCTGGAGCTAGGCCAGAAATTCCTTCCAGATGGTTTAATTTATTGATTTGCCGCTATCTTCTCCATTCATGTTGCCAACTCCCCCTGCTTCTGACAGATCTGTGTAAGAGTTTGTGTTCCTCAACAGACTCCCTAGCCTAGACCTTCCTAAATCTTCAGAAGGGGAGGAGCACACCAGTGATGTTCGTTACCAACCTGCTCCACCTCCTGCACTTGTTCTCTGATCCATGATGATCCTTCAGATTCATCAGCTGGGTTGATGGCAGGGCAGGTGGCTCACAGCACTGCTGAAGTGGTGGGAATGGCCAGAGCATCCTCATTTGGTCCCTTGACACCAGTAGGAATCCATGGCTGTGAAAAGAGATAGGAGAGTAACATCTGCAGCTCACTGAATCTTGATGGGGTCATCTATTTCCCTCTACCAAAGGTGGAATGGCCCCCATCTGAAAAATATTCAAGGAAAATGCATTCCATCAGCAGCATGCCCTATCTTATCCTCTGTCAAACTGCAGGCCTGGGGTGGGGAGAAAGGCAGGGCTTGAGTATCTGGGATGCCAGCAGGTTTTTACGGAGAGATTGGATTTCATATAAAGCCACGAAATAATTGTAGCCCACGGGGGAATCTCATGACGGAATGGAATGAAGCAATCACCTCCAATTTTTGGAGACCTAGGTTAGATAAAAGGGAAGCACTGGGCTGGGGCTGAGATGTAATGGAGCTGACAGCTTGCAGAGAGCAGTGCTTGGGTTAGGCACACACCTCCTGCAACTTTAACCCGCTCGCAGACGCGCAGCTGCACACCACTCAGCCTCATGGTACTGAGGTGGGTTGCCCCTTAGCCGTACGGTTTTCCAAAGATGCTGGGATGCGTCAGGCTGGCAGATGGTTCAATCGACCATCTCCAGACAAGGTCTTACACTGCAGGTTTGCTTTTTAGCTTAAAACCAAAGCAGTTTTTCCTCTTTTACAATTACTCCTCTCAATATCAAACCTTTCCCTCCACCAGGTTCCCAGTTTCAGTGTGACACAGCTGCAAAGACTGATATTGTTCTGCTTGTGGATGGATCCTGGAGCATCGGACGCAACAATTTCAAGCTCATTAAGGAGTTTCTGAGCAATTTGATTTCCCCTTTCAGTGTTGCCCAAGACAAGATAAGAGTAGGTAGGACACTTTCCTGTTTCCTGACTTCTGGGAGTCCGTGTCTGAAGGAGCCTTGGCCTCTGCTCCTGTGATTATGTGCTCCTCATGAGGAGCTTTTGCTCCTTTAGCTTTTACTCCATTAGGGTGGGGTCCTGCGAGGCTCTTGAGTTTTTCCTACCTGGTAGCAAGCTCTGGTCTCTACTAGTTGTAAGCAATATCTGCATGGTGAGCAGAAGTGATGCGTCCTGGGCAGCGCTGTATTGGGCATTGATGCTGAGACACGTTTGGGATTTGCTGCTTGCCGCTGTCGAAGTGTTCAGCTTCCACAGCACTGAGCAGACAGATGCGGTGGCAATGCCACACTGGAGCTGCTTTGAGTCCAGCTCGGTATGATGCTGCTTCCAGTCCTGAGTGATGCTAACACTGGCCAGGCTGTACGTGAAACAGGACAGCATAAACCCTTCCCACTCCTTGCAGCTGAGTAGTTTGACCTTGATTAAGACCTTATTGATTAAGCTCTTATCAATTCAGAATTCACGAAACCCACTGAGACCCTATCAAATGCTTCAGAGCCTCCCTAAAGCAGGTCTCCTCTTGCACCTGACCTTGCTTTGCACGATGCTGATAGTTCTTGCTTTGTAACAGGGCTGTCCCAGTACAGCAGCGATCCCCGCACAGAGTGGGATCTGAGCGCTTACTCTACGAGGGACCAGGTGCTGGAGGCTGTGAGGAATTTGCGGTACAAAGGTGGCAACACCTTCACAGGTAACTCCACCTCACAGGTCTCTGCAAAATGTTCTGTGCGGCTGCAGCAGGGGAAGCCGCTCCCATGGGATGACCTGTGGGGACCAAGGCCGCTGAGGGCAGAGAAAAGATTAAGGTGGGGGAGTCATCTGTGAGACTGTAGGACACCATCCACCTCTGCTCCTCCCCAGGTTTGGCGCTGACCCACGTCCTGGAGCAGAATCTGAAACCAGACGTTGGTGCCCGGCTGGAGGCTGAGAAGTTGGTAATCCTCCTGACCGATGGGAAATCCCAGGATGATGCCAACCTGGCTGCTCAGACCTTGAAAAACCTGGGCATAGAGATATTTGCCATTGGTAAGACCAAAGCCATTGGTAAGACCAAAGCCATTGATAAGACTAAAGCCATTGATAAGCTGTAGGACAAAACTAATTCACTTTTGAAGGTGGCGTCCCTGCCCAAAACAGGGAGGTTGGACTAGATGATATCTAAGGTCCCTTCCAGCCTAGGCCATTCTATGACTCTATGAACTTCGTTAGAAGCGTCCTGAGGCTGTAAAACCAAGGTAGTGGGTAAGACCTCATTACACTGTGGCTAAGAAGAAAATTAACTCATTTATTCAACACAGGCAGTGTCTTCAAATGGGGTTTTGTTTATTTAGAAAAAAAATATTCATTCAAATGAGATATTTCACACCTCCATCCATAAAGACCTTTGTGCACCTCGGAGACCTGTGCCATGAGAAAAATATTCTCAGCTGCAGATTTAGGCAGCAGAACATTGTATGGGGGAGGGCAGGAGACCTCCTTTATAATTACTGTCTCTCACAACTTTCCATTTCTCTGAATAATAACATTATCTGCTCTTTGCTACCCAGCAGCAATAATGAGACATAAAATGGCCTTGAGCAGCTCTGTCCTTGATGACTAAACAAGTCCACTAGACTAACACATAGGCAATAAAGTTACATAGAAAACTCACTTAAAGTTGCAATCTCCAGAAGTTTAAGTGCTAATTTATCTTGGGAAGACAGAAGCAAGGGTTTATTGCATAGGGTTATGTAGCTGTGGCTGGCACTGTGATTCCTTTCATGGTCTGAGTGGAGATGCTGAGTCTCAGCTGTGAGTTGTGTAGCACAACAGCTTAGCATCTGCGCTCCTCAACCCCCTTGGAGATCTGCTCCTGGCTGGGGTCTTTGCCTTTCTTCTCTGGTTAGAGGAAAATCACATTGTTTGGTCCTTAGACATCATGACCTGAGTATTAATCTCAATAGCACCCTAGTTCTTGCTGCAAGAGAAAGACAGGAGGATGGCAAAGCTCTTCAGGTAACGGACTTAAACTTGAGAAACCAGGTGGGATCCGTGTCTGATGACAGTGCTGCCCAAGCAATGCTGGTGTGGTCCTGAGCCTAGCACTGGGAAGCAAAATAAGTTGTATCCTGTGGGGCTTGGTCTGCAGGGGGTTGATGAGGGTGCAGAGGAGTAGGATAGCAATGGGCGTTGCTCTGTGATGGTGAAGTTCTGCTAAATAAATGGCCTGCTTTTTGCTCACCCCTGACACTCTCGAAATGCAATGTGATGTTCTGATGAACAGCAGGCTCTCTGTGGGGAATGCTGGCACCTCATAAATATAAAATTGTTGTTTATTCATTCACTCATTCCCCCATTTATGCCAACTGCCTCTTAGGGTGAAAAATATCTGCCTTCCTGGTAGCAAAGCCTGCAAGTGATGAGGAGGCAGGAAAACAGAAGAAGGATTCACTAGGCTGTCTCCAGGCCACAAAAGACCTTCTGAGCCTGCAGTATTGAAAGCCCATCCCAGGCTGGGCTGAGGCTGTTGCTGCAGGAAAGCCCAAGGCTGTTCTCAGACACTACCACCCCACTGGAATGACTGGGAGGCTCTGCTTGGAGAGCAGGATGACTGTGGACCCATCCTGCCCCTGAGCAGAAAGTGCAGAGGCAGGAGGCAGAAGCTGCTTCTTTCTGGGGATTTTTCTCAGTCTCGTTCTCTGGTTGCAGGGGTGAAGAACGCGGATGAGGCAGAGCTGAAACAGGTGGCCTCGGAGCCACTGGAGCTCACTGTGTACAATGTGCTGGATTTCCCCCTGCTGAGCTCCCTGGTTGGCAGGCTCACCCGGGTCCTGTGCACCAGAATCAAAGAGAAGAGCAGCAAGGAAAACACAGGTGAAGTGAAAACTTCCTTCTGCTCACCATCCACCATCCTTGCCATCAGGATTAACCCTTTCTCACACCTTTCCCTCCATGAGCTCCACCACCCTGTCAGCACCACCCGACTCTTCTTCTGCAATGCTGATCTCCTTGCTCAGCCCTCTTGCTGCTTGGCAATGGTCCTTGCCACGTCAGCGTGTTGGCCAGTACCTCCTGCGATCATTGTCTTCTACAAGACCTGCTGGGTGAAGTTCTTCCACTGTCGCTCTGCTTCAGACTCCTTTCTGTTTCTAACAAGTCACAGAGAGACGTTGCCTGTAGATGTTTCCATTCTGATGCTCTTGGTTTAGTTATCTGCTTTTGGCCTGTGGGCCAGTGCAGGCAACAGCCACTTCTATGAGGGGTTTCGATAACTCTTGGTAGATATAATCATTTAATGACAGTAACTACTATTCTAGGAAAGAGGGGCTTTCTTTGCCCTCTTCCGTGATCATATGGCATGATAAATGTGTTGTAACCATCTCCTTTTCTGAGTTTCTTCCAACCAAGAGAAGGCAGAAAAAGCAAAAGAGCTAATTTGAGAATGTATGAGGGGAAGTGTATGGAGGAAATGTGGAGGTAGGAAGAGGAGATGATAAAATATCTGAACTCCCTTTTTTTTCCCCTCCACATTTTACTTTAAAGGGTGGATCTCTAGGGCAATTTCAAGTTAACAGCCCATTTCTCTCCTTTGCTGGAGAGCAGCCTGTATGATGAACACTAGACTGAAGAACAACTCCAGCTGTTAGCTTAAATCCTTAGGAGAATTATTGTGTACATATTTCCATCTCTCTTTGCTCTAAAACTGGCCTAAAGAGAATGGGAAAGTCTAACTTTCAAGCATACTTTCATGTTAGTGCTCTAGAGATTCATAGACATAAATTTATTTATCCTTATTAATTTGTACTACTCTGGTATAATTAGACATTTTTCAAAGGTGCAGATTAGACTGAAGAAAGCTGGGCTGCTCCAAGAAGAAACCCAAGTAACTTCTGCTCCTTCATTGTGACAAATTTTTCTGATTGTGAAAAGTTGGATCATCTTTTGGATGCGCACGAAAATGCAGAATTGTGTTTAAAAAAACATTTCCGACATCCATCAACATACACAGCCTGTTCTCTACAGAGTATTTGTGTTGTCTGTATGTCCAGTTTTTAAATATTTATTTCAGAGCAGTTTGGAACAGTTTCTATGCTCTGTAGGGAAGGAGACTGTAACTTGACTTGAAAAATATCACTCATATTTATGAGCTGGAAAGTACATTTGGCATGAGAAGTCCGAATCTAAGAAAACAACTGTGTTTTTAATTCCTAGGCAGCGTTGTGAAAGATATCCCTGTGAACACAGGGCCCCAGATGAGCCCAACTGACCTTAAAATATCAGCTGTGACCTCGAAGAGCATGCACTTGACCTGGAGTCCTCCTCCGAGACCACCAAAGAAATACCGGGTTGTGTATTACCCATCTAAGGGTGGTATCCCCAAAGAGGTGAGGGATCTTTCTCTGCACATCTGAGACTCCTGTATCTTCCAGATGGTGCTGGGAATTTAAGTAGACTTGTGTAGACAAAGAGAAGTAGGCAGAGGAGTGGTTCTTGAGGGACACGGCTAAAGCCAGAGATGAAATTACGTGCACACTGTGTGTAAATGTGATCAGCTGATGGGATGACAAGGTAGAAGAGGACACCCAACATATATCATCTTGCTAGAAATACTGCAAACCATGCCAATGCTGATTTTTCTCTTAGGCAGCGTTATTCCCTCCCTAAAGCATCTGTTTTGACTCAACGAGGACACTGAGGTACACAGAGCTGTCCCAGGATGCTCATCTGGGATGGATATGATTACAAAAGCAAATCCAAATTGTTGATGGATTGATTCCCTTCTATTTCAGTGAGAGCACAATCAGAGTCTTGCACTTGGTGTTTGCACAGATCCCAGCCTTAGAGGACTTATGGCCTCTTACCTCTCTATTTTGGGGAGATGCTAGCTGGCACAAAATTCAGAGTGCAACTGGACTTCGTGTTTCTGGGCACAGATCTGCCACAAAGAAGCCACACGTGCTGGTGAAGTCCGGTTCAGCCATTTCTTTGCTGAAGAGAAGCAAGCACCTCCTTGTCTTCCTGACCGCCTTCCTTTATGTTTTCAGGTGGTTTTAGACGGAGCAGTCTCCTCTTTGCAGCTTTCCAATCTCACCTCACACACGGAGTACCTGGTGTCGGTGTTTCCTATTTATGACACGGTTGTTGGGGACGGGCTGAGAGGCGTCACCTCCACATGTAGGTCGTGAGTAGAGAGTTGTGCTGGTGCATGGTTATGATGGGTGGGCAAAGCTTCTTTGTGACCAGCCCAGAGTGGAGCCTGGCACTGTGTTTTTCCCCCTCCTTCAAGTTCAGCCTGTCTACAGCTGCCTTCATCTGTGGAGATGTTCGGAACTTGACCAGGCAGGACCCCGAGCAACCTGTTTTTTTGAGCAGTAGGTTGGATCAGAGAGCTACATCACTCTGCAAAGGACATCACCGATGTGGCACCAACGCACCGTGCAAGAAACACCTTGCAACCCCTTGCTGCTTTTTTATCCTTGGACTCCAAGTGATCCAGACCTATTCTCCGTAAACTGGCAGCTCCACTATGTTAGATGTGGGGCAGATGTGCACCAGCTTGCACTAGCCATTGCAAAGCCAGGTCTCCTCTGGGGTTTGAGTTGTCGCAGGCTGCATACGCTGAAAATATGTCATTCTGATTCTTTTTTCCCTTCAGTGCCTTTATCCTCCCCTCGCTCCCTGCGTGTCTCTGAGCTGAGCCACAACAGTATCAGGCTGAGCTGGAAGGCAGCCCAGGGAGCCACGCAGTACCTGGTGCTCTGCTCTGCAGCCCCCGATGGAGCAGAGGACTATACGATAGAGGTAGAGTTTGTGATAATAATGATAATATCATTTTTTTTTGCCTGGGCTGATTTTACTTCTAGCTCTAACCTTTGTGAATTGGTATGCCATGCTTAAAAATGAAAAAAAGTGTCCGTGTTAATTGTCAGCAACGTCTTTCATGGAAAAGTTTTTTTATTTTTTTGTTTGCTTGGAGTACCTCAAAGCGATTTGTAACTGCGAGGGTTTCACACAGGAAATCAAGGCACAGGGAGAGAACTGACTGCCTTATGGGGTTCTGGAAATCCAGGCTCTGAACTGTCATCTCTGCAGCCCCAAGTGTAATCGCTGTATCCTTGAGGCTGTACATAAATATCTTTATTGTGTTTATTTTAAAACGTTAATTGAAAATTTGTTAGGGGAGTTTTCACTGACCTCTAAAATCAGACTTAAAACACTGCATGAGAATAAAACAATGGTTGATGAATGGAAAATCCTTAGAAACAGCTAAGAACACTTTATTGTGTGTGCATTTTAATGAGCTATCTGGAGTACCTGTGGGCTGAAGATTTATTTTTTTTTCTGAAAAAAAAAGGGGGGAACACATATTGCCTCTTTGACTCAGATTCGCCCCTGAATGCTCAGCAGTAGGAGCAATTGCAGGATGGTTTTCAAAGCAGAGCAGTTAATGCTTATACTCTGCTTTTAGTGCATAATTATATTTGGGGTATTTTGGTCGTTGGCTTTTGGGTTTTTTTAAGATTCAGAACATTCGAAGAGATGCCAACATTTAAAATTGCATCTTAGCATATTAGAAGATTTCTGCAGTTACCTGACCTACTGGCTGTGAGAGAGCAACGCTCTAAGGCTACAGAGTGTCTGCAAAAACAGACTTAAAGTGTTCCCAGCCCGTTATGAAACCGTGCTCTCTTATGTGCAGCCTCATAGAGTCTCTGGAGCCCGTTCCTGCAGCCAGCAGGCTGTGGGAGGAGAGCTGTGGCCGTGCGGTGCTTGCGGCAGGTGGCAGCAGCCCGGCTGCTGTGGGTCCGATCGCACCAGGCAGCTCTTCTGCAGGAGCTTCGTCTGAGCAAAGCGAGATCCCCTCTCTCACTTTCCCCTAATCCAGCCCAGAACAGCATCAGCAGCATCGTTTTTTCTGTAAGAGACTTACACCTCTGCAGATGAGGGAAGGGAAAGGCAATGTGTGCCTCCAAGGTGCTTCGTGTCCCTTGGGAAGAGAGGCCAAGCGCCGTAGAGCACCTACTCAAGTGGTCAAGTCCCCTCAGTGTAACCAAAGTGACCCTGGCTGGTGTTCCTGCAAGGTCTTGCTCTGCTGAGGGTGTTGGCAGGTTACCCTAGAGCTGAAGGGTATCCCAAAACATCTCGCTGTTGACAGGTGAAGGTGGCCCAGCCTGAAGTCTTGCTGGATGGGCTGTCGCCCAGCATGGAGTACTCTGTCGCGGTGTATGCGATGTACGGGGAGGATGTGAGTGACCCAGCCAGCATCCAGGAAACCACCTGTAAGTGGGGCTGCTGCTTACTGAGTTGTTATTAAACCCTTAAGGCAGGAGAGAGGTGTCAAACGAGGTGCTTCCCATATTGTGCGTGTGGCTTCTAAACACGCTGCCTCTTCCCTGACTGATCTTGAGTGAGTATTGGTCCCCGAGGAGATCTCTAATTGCACGGTGAACTGCGAAAAAGGAGTGATTTTCCCCTGGTAAAAAAGTACTCCTGAAAGAGCTGTTCCCTGAGGTCTTTGTTGTCTGGGGAGAAAAAGGGAATTATTAGAAGTTTCTTCACCTAAAGCCCAGGTAGCCTTTCATGACATCCCAGAGATGGGTATGCTAGTGACATAAAGAGGATATTCAAGGTGGAATCACCTAAAAGCAATGGTGGCACTGCCATTGTGCAGCTTGGGAACCTCAAGAGTGCTGTCACTAACTGTTGTTGCAGTGGCCTTGAGTCCTCCCAGATACCTGAGCTTCTCTGAGCTCAGCCACGCGTCCGTGCGAGTCAGCTGGGAGGCTGCGTCTGCGGCCGTCAAAGCTCACCGCGTCACCTATGTTTCTAGCAGAGGGAGCAACGCTGGTGAGGTGAGTCTTCAAGGGGCTGGTGGAAGGAAAAGCAGCTTGGGAGGTCAGATACTGCCTTGTTCTCCTACAGCTGCACGGTTCAGGGAGGGCTTATCTGCTCAAGTCTGAAATGGACCTTTGGATGCGGTTGCCACCTACATGCTAACTCCTCTGCAGCTGTATCTAAATCTTAGAATAGTTTGGGTTGGAAGGGACCTTTAAAGATTATCTTGTTCAAATCCCCTACAGTAAGCAGGAATATCTTCAACCAGATCAGCTTTCTCAGAGCTCCGTCCAAACGGACCTTAAATGTTTCCAGAAATGGGCCATCAACCATCTCTTTGGGCAATCTGTGCCAGTGTTTCACCACTGTCATCATAAAAATATTCTTCCTTTTATCTAGTCAGAGTCTACCTCCTTTTAGTTTAAAACCATTACCCCTTGTCCTATCACAACTGGCCCTGCTGAAAATCTGTCCCCATCTTTCTTATAGGCTCCATTTTAGTATTTAAAGGCTGCAGTAACACCTCCCTGGACCCTTCTCTTCTCCAGGCTGAACAACCCCAACTCTCAGCCTTTTTCATACAATGCTCATACAAGTCCTTCCCTGCAGGTGGATGTTCCTGGCACTGCAACATCCACTGTTCTGAGACCTTTGTCCTCCCTCACCCAATATTTCATCAGTGTCAGATCTACATATGATGAAGGGGACTCCTTCCCAATCACTGGCAACGTTACCACCTGTAAGTAGGGAATCAAACTGCTTTTGGTCCCAATAACAGGTGACAAAGTTGACTTGTGTGTGTCTGAACTGGAATATTTTGAAGCTCGTGGCCAAAACCTTTGCACAAAACCAAGATTACTGTTGTTCTTTGTGTGTGGAATATGCCCAACCACGTAATGTTCAAAATGAGGTGGAAGGAATGAGGAGAGGAAGCAAATGAAGAAAAAGTATGCTGTGTCACTTTGCTCTGTCCTTGACAGCCCTCCTAGCTTTCTCCCTTTTACATGTCCTCTCCACAAATGAGAAAATCCTCCTTAATTAGGGCTTTAAAAATAATTTACCCCTCTCTGTCCTGATGGCTGTTGTCATATGGGTCTGAAGAAGTGAAAAAGACGGGCTGATCTCAGACATCTGCCTGGTTGATGTGTTGCTCCCCAGCCATCTGCTCCCCACCTTGGCTCTGACAATGCGCTGCCAGTGCCTGCACGTCAGCTCGCTTCCCTTCTGCCTCTCTCAGTAAAGGTCCCTCCGCCGCGTGCGCTGAAGGTTACCGAGCTCTCCGGGAACAGTCTCCGACTGCAGTGGGAAGCTGTCGCTGCCTCCGATGTGGTTGTCCATCAGATCAAATGGAGCACAGTCAGTGGAGACAAGCCTCAGGAGGTATGCCCCGCCCCGCCCCAGCTCTGACTAGGCTGGGATGGCTTTGTGCCTGCTTGATGGCTCTGACATCACCTGCAAGAGTGGCGTAGGGCGGTGTAAAACTATTCAGGCTGATGCACTCAAACAGTTCAGTACCCAGTCAAAGGAGCCTATGGAAGAAGACAGGGTCTGTCTCTGTTCAGAGGAGCAGTCACCTTGAGTGCTGGAAGCAGTGAAGGGACACTGGGATGGAATCCTACAGGCTTTGGGAAGATTGCAGAAGTGTTCTGGGAAATCTCAAGGATGAAATTCAATAGGGACAAGCAGAAGGTACTAAGCTTAGGCAGGAATAATTAACTACAGGTATACAGGATGTAGAACAAATAGCTAAGAAGCAACTCAGTAGAAAAAGATCTGGGGTTGCAGAGCATCACCAGCCCACAATGTCAAGTCATTGTGGAAAAGACAAAGATAATAAATATTTATAACTAGAGGTATCACCTCTAAGGTGAAACAATTTCTGCTTTCCTTAGTGCTGGTAAACGCTGACTGCTTTGGGGATATTGCTCTTCAAGAAGGATGAGGTCCAACTAAGGACCCCACAGAGGAGAATGATGAGAGACGGGAGTGGTGCAGGAGAGGCAGGGATGGGCCAGGTGACCTCTTCCATCTCAAGCCCCTGTTTGTAGTGTGAGTGCAGGCACCAGTGTAAACGGTGGTTTAAATACACGAGTCTCATGCAATGCTTCACATCTGGGCTGGAGTAGGGGTGTGTTGGAGCTTCTGTCCCCAGTGTGTGTAAAAGCTGGAAACTGAGCAAAGGGATTTCATGCTCCAGGCAGGTCGGCTGCCTGTGTCAGAGCACTGCACTGTGGTACTGACATACCTGCTCCAGATAACTGGGCAGCAATGCATGGGCCTCTACTCTGCATTAATCAGGCTTGAAATTTTGCCTTTGCTTAGGTGTGTGCAAGCCACAACAGCAGACTTTGTCCCCAAAGCCCAGGGCCAACTCATTTGTGCCTACAGGCAATCTGTGAGCCAGACACTTGGATGGCATGACGGAGCTTGGCGATGCCTGGGAACTCGACTGACTCATTTCTTCCCCTGCTGCAGCTCTCCATCGCTGGAAATGTGGCAACTGCTGTCCTGACAGGCTTGCAGAAGAACACCGACTACAAAATATCCATCTGGGCCTATTACAAAGATGGTGCTCGAAGCGACACTGTTTCTGTTCAGCACAGGACCAGTAAGTGATCAGTGCTTTATCCACAGCCTAAGGATAATAAACAGGATGCCTCAGAGCCCATCACACACCAGCAGCTCAGATCTGGTTATCTCCAGCTCTGCAAACTCAAACCTGAATGTCTCAGAGGGCCTGGAGATATTTTGCTCTCTGTCTTAAAGTGTTTTGAATTTGTCCTGAGAAGAACAGGCTGGACAAACCCAAGCAGGCTGGTGCATCTTATGGGCATCTGACACCCTTGCAATGTGTTTCACGTAGAATACGCTGCTTTCCCCCTTCTGCTTTTGTGTAGTGTCCATGGATGCAAATGAATTGGCTTTCTGTCGGGTGTTCAGCTGCCTAATGAGTGTTTCCTGTTAGTCAAATATTTTCTGTTAAGGAGGGTGAGGATTTCTTCGTCTACGTCATTGCTGAGCTGAGCTTCATCTGAAGGCGCTTACAAAAATGAGAGAGAATCCTGCAGGCATGCTCTGCCTTTGGAAGCATTATCTAAATCTCACTTTGTACAGGCAGGATATGAGGTTAAAAAGTGGCACTCCCAGAGGTCCTCTTAATTAATATTGCCTGTAAAATGGCTTTGTTGGCAGGGAATGGAACACAATTCATTCAACAGCAGCAGTCCTCTCCTCCTCCATCTCTCAACTCTCAACCTCCTTTGCAGAATAAACTCATTTAGACCAGTGCTGAGCTGATGAAGCTCGGAGGAAATGGCAATCTTGGAATAAGAAGCTCGGATTTTATTAATAATGAGAAATAATAACATTTGTTTATAGAAAAAATGGCAAGTGCCTAGGAGCTGCGTACTGACAAGGAAAAAAAAATAAGCTTCCTACAGGTATATAATGACAAAAGGACTATTAGATCTGTTTAGAGGGTTTGGAAAAATGAATGGCTGCATTTTAAGCCATGAGCTACAAAATGTCAGAGGAGCTCCCTCAGCCCACTGCAAATGACACGCGCCGCTGCCCTTCGAGGCATATTTGAACAAGACAATCCTTGCTAGTGTTGACACCCTGATGGGACGTGGAAGGCAATTTGGCTTCTGCTTGTCAGCTGCTGTCCTTGTTCAGGAGCAAGGATGCCGTAGGGATGTCCGGCTTTGCCTCGCAAAGTACTGAGAGAACTTTGACCTGCAGCTGGGCAGCCCAACCCAAGCCCCGGTGCCCGGGTGTCACTGGTTGGTTTGTACAAGCAGTCAGGGCGGTGCCACATGCTCCTCAAGGCCAATATTTGCATGTGCAATCAATGTCTTTGACGGTGATTCTCTCTTTTTAATGTTTAAAGTAAAGAAGTGCCCACAGGGCAGAAGTGGCACAGGAGAAGGGGTGGCTGGTGGCTTCCAGGAGGCAGTGCTGACCTTGGGCGATTCTGAGGAGACTTGTGGACGCCAGCAGATTGAATAAGGCTTGTGCGATGGATGTAAGCGGAGATGTGGCTCCAGGCAGGACTCTGGGGAATTCTGGCACGTGGTTGTACCTCAGATATTTGCTGTTTCAAGCAAAAGTTCCCGTCTTGTACTGTGCAATCACAAGTGGTTAGGGTGCCTCACAGAGTCACTCTGCATGTCAGAGCTGGTGGATGGTAACTCATTCACCTAGAGCATGGCAATCTCTTATGTTATCTGGAAAATGCCAAACCCTTGGTTTGTTTTTTGAGGCCTCTTCACTCTAATTTTTATTATAAAATGAAATTCTAGGAGCTGAAACTCCAATGAAAGCCATCTAGCTCTCCTCAGGATGGCACACTGGGTTGCAACCAGGTGTATAGCAGTGATTGGGCTGTGCTGAACAAAAAGTTAAGCATTAGAGAACGTTGAGAAACCACTTTTATTCTCATCATTGCTTCTCACTTGGCAATATCCCCTTGTACAGGAGTAGGTCAAGTCATGAAGTTTTTCTTAAAAATGTCTTGGTAGAATTTGCAAGAAACCCTGAAGTTTAAGGGCAGTGGCTGAAGTGAA
>NW_009716324.1:40690-58805 GCF_000703405.1 Apaloderma vittatum
AACACAAGCTTCTCTCCCTGGCCTTCATCCTCCCTGGAATACTTTCTTCTTTGAAGGTTAAGGGGAAAAAAAAAAAAAGTGAGGTCAGAGCGATGCTGTCTGCATACTGGTTTTGTGAGATGGAGCCATGCTCCTCCCCTGAGGTGCTGCCCAGACAGAGCACATGAGCGTGTCTTGCCCTCTTCTGTGTAAAGAATGAGAGAGCATTTTGGATGGGAGCTGCTGCTGAAGCTGGGCTGAGCCGCCCTGGCTGACTTTGCACTGAAGTGGATTTCAAAGTGTTTATGTGCCCCATTCTTGTAGCTAAGCTGTGGCAGCAGCACCTCCAGCCTGGGGATGATAAATGTCTTCAAGTTCTTTATGCAACTTCTCAATGAGTTCTTCACAGCAGAGCATACACTGCAAATAGAAGGGATTGAAATGTGGGGAGGAAGCTTCTACCCATGGAAGCTCAGGAAAAAACATAACCTACATAATCACTGCAGATGAGTATGTTGATGAAGCAGACTCCAGGGTTTTACTCTTACTTGAAAATGTGCCGGTGATGCTGGTGAGACCTGAGAGCAAGCAATCTGGGATTCCTCCTATGGAGAAGCAGAGGTTCAAGAGGTAATCAAAGACACAGATGGTGTCCTCTGTGTCAGAGATGCTTCTATCCTCCTGGGCAGCTTCAGGAGGTAACCTTTCTCCTGGCTGTCAGATCCATGCCATCAAATTCTGCTGGGCCTGGGGGCTTTCCAGAATAAACCCAACTTAGGACACTGGCCCTAACTTTCTCTTTAAAGTTCACTTTAAACAGAATCTTCGCTTACCTCAGCTGTGGGAAATAGCCAGTGCAGCCAGCAGTGACGCAGGGGCATAGCACAGCACTAATAATAGTGCTGTTGAAGTGACTTTACCTCCCACACTTGTTTTCTTCTCCGCTTTACCTTGTGGTGATGCACAGCAACAGCCTCCAGCCTGATTCAGCTGCTAGCAATCTTGCTTCAGCTTCAGTAAAAGTAAGCTCATTTAATACAGAAAAGGCAAGGAGGATCAATGAAGATGCAAGTGATCTTCATTCCACCCATGCTCTAAGGTCACCCCAGACTTTGCTGGGTGGGCAGAAGAGCCTTACAGGTAAAGCTGCAGAACAGAAATCTTGTAGCCTGGGTGTGTGTCCTTGCCCGTCTTCAGGGCTCACCTGTCAATTTTATTCTCTTCAAAACAAAATGCTTCTTTTTTTCTGTCCAAGAATTTTGCGTCTTCACACCAGAATGGGTTCAAGACCAGACACATGCATGTATGCAGAGCAAGCTTGGAACCGAGCTCTAGGAGCAGAGGACCCCACACTCCCAAGCCCCCTGTTTGAGCAGCGAGTGAATTTAGCCCCCTCTGTCTTTCTCAGTCCCTGCTCAGAGAAATCACTCCAGCATAACAGCCTCTGTTGCCAGGTCCAGTTTGCTACACAGCAGGACCCCGGGGAAAGGAATGCATTTACATAATTAAAAATTGCTCAGCTTTGGTCTCTGGTGAACCTTTTTCTGGCTGACCGCAGCTTAGCCCATCCCCTGTCTGGGATACAGCCACACATCGCAGTGCAGGGCCAGAAAAGAGAGAGTAGCTCAGGCACCGGACACGAACCCCTCCTAGAGGCTGTGGGTGTTGGTGTGAGAAATGCTAGACAAAACCATTGTGTGCTGGCTGCTCTGGGCTTCTTTTAGGGAGCAATTTTAAACCAAAAAGCTGGAAAGTATTAGAAATTACGATGGATTAGCTTTGAAGTGTGACCCAAGTTTAATTGGCTTTATTAGCTGCCTGTCCAGTGTGCCTCCAGACCTTTCGTGAAATTCGGTTCAGGTCTTTATGAAGGGTGTCCTTTGGTGTTTGTCCATGATGTATACAAAGATCCTTCCAAGAATTTTTTTTTCCCAGGTCCTAGGATTTGAATTGTTGAACACTTGATTCTACACTTGATCTGTGTTGTACCTGGGCAATCCTCATCTCTCCAGGATCTGTTTTCTGTCTTGCCTGATCCCCAAGTTGACTGTTTCTGCTCTGAGCCTTGCCTGGCAGCACAGCAGAGAGCTGAGGCATTCTGGCTTGGAAGCAAGGGCTGCTGGCCTCATTTATAGATGTTACTACCTGCTTTTTATGCTGTTCACCTTTAATCCCTGCTGCAGATTCCCGGAGCCCACCCACCAACCTCTTCATTGACTCCGAGACCCCCAACAGCCTCCAGGTCCGCTGGACCCCCCCAGATGGCCGAGTACAGCACTACAAAATCACCTACAGCCCTGTCTCCGATTCTGGTGCTCAGCAAACAGTAAGTGTCCAGTTCCTCAGTGAGTGACAGGCTCAGGACCAGAGGGACATGGGGGCGACTTGATGCCCAGGGGAACTGTGCTTGCTCCAGTAGGATTTATCATAAGGATAGCTGGTTCACAAAAACAAATCTCTTCCTCTGAGTTGCTGGTGTGTTGTGAAATGGATCTCCGGGCTTTTTTGTGGTTAGGATATTTGTGTCCATCAAAGCTGCTAATAATGCAGCTTTCTCCCTTCCCTGAACTCAGGAATTCTTCGAGGGAAAGGAGAAGAGGATCAGCCATCTGGTTTAGGGAGCTCGAACATTAACCTTGTAAACCTTGTATCATCTACTCAAACTCAGATTGATTACCATGTTATAAGGCACTTCCAACATGTGTACTTGGGGAATATTGGGGTGTTTTCATAGGGAAATGCTCTTACTCTACACATGGCTAGTCTGATGGCAATGCAGAGCCAGGATTCCTTGGCTTGCTCCCAGGACTCTCACCAAGAGCCTCTCCATGAACTCTGGGCTGTGAGCATGAGCCATAACAGGAAACTTGCCCAAATATCGGGCTCTTTTCTTCCACCCCGCTGTAGATTATGGCTTCTGGCAAAAGCAACAGTGTGACCCTGCAGTCGCTGCTGCCTGATCGAGCCTACAAGGTGATCGTTTCTGCCATCCACTACACAGGAGAGAGTGAAAGCACATCCACGACTGGCCGGACAGGTAAGTGGGTCAGCCAGCACACCCATGATCTTCATCACCTTCAACCCATCAGTCTTGAGGCAACCTCTATCCAGGCGCCAATGTCCCTGCGAGCCAACGCCAGGGTTTTGGTCAGCAGGGAGGACTGTTAACCTTGAAAAGGGAAAATTCTGCCTCAATTTCTGCACTCCTCCTGTGAGTTACTGGTAATTCCAGGATGACTGGGAAGGGCTGGTGACCCTCTGGGGCTTGAGCCAGGCATCACCATCCTGGATAACTGCTCACGTGCACTTTGCTTTATCTTCCAGCTCCTGTGTTGTCTAAATTGCCTTCAATACGAGGATTCATTCCGTCTAAAACAGAGGGTAAATCACTTTCTATAAAGTCTTGCTTTGTTGTATTTTGGTTTTTCCAGTAGCACATCGCACAGTGTGGGCTCTGCAGGGCAGGCAGGAGTGGGTATGTCATTTCTTGACAGATGCCTCTGGGGACTGTCCAAGGACAGCCACAAACCACGTAACTTTGGAAAATCAGACTCACTTAGTAAAAAAGAGACGGACAGTTTTTTTAAAGGGTTTCTGCACAACTTGACCAAAATGGAGCGAAGGGAATGATGATATGTTTTAAATTAAAGTTCCTTGTAAAGTCCCTTATTAAATTTAATGAGCATATGTTCTCATATGCTGATATAAAGCAAACTATGAAATGGATTAGTGAGAAATGTTGAATTAATGGGGTTGTAAGAAGTCATCAGGAAGCAAATATAATATAGATATGGTGGCAGCAATGCCTTTTCCTGACTATTTGAAATGATTCTAATCAAAACTTCAGTTTTAAAATGTATTGAGGGGAGCCACAAAGGAAGAATGAAGCAAGTTAGATAAGAAAATTTTAGTTTGAGCTCAGCAAAGAACATATCAGACTAAGGATTCAAGTGGCTCATTGAGGAAGTCTGCAGGTGTTCAGACCACAGTGGAAAAGTCATGTGAAATTTCAGGTAGGAAACATGAGGCTATTGTCACAAGTAGGAAACACAAGGTTGGTGAGTCACCTTGTAGAATTTAATATAGCTGTTTGGCTAGGATAGCTGAAAAGACAATAGAAGAAATATTAAATTTTGTAAGTTTAATAAAATAACTTTTTTTAGGAAGTGGAGATGATATGTAATAGTGCTGGGAAAACTGTTTGATGTGCAATAAGGGACTTAAATATTAATATGTGACCAAATTGTTAAGAGAAATGGTCTGCTATTGCAGGAGTGAATGTTTACTGTACAATGAACAACTGCATTTGGCTGGGGCTTGGGGAGAGAACCAAAAAAACAAAGAGAACAACGAGACAAAAAAAAAGGCTGGAAAGTCTCAGAAAAATCTTCAAAGCAGAAGTGGAAACTGCCAGTGTCAGGGATCCTTACCCTGACTCTGCTCTGCTTTGTCTGAGCTGAGCATTGCCAGATCAAAGAGCTGTGAGCAATCCGGGTGCCTTCAGCCTGGGAAGGAGGTGAGGAGTGATGGGGATGTCAGTGAGAGGGACCCTGGGCTCTGGGCAAGGCTCAGAAAGAGTTCTCTTGATCCCAAGCAAAAAAAAATCAGATACCTGGTAAATGAACAGGTTTCTAGCCTGCTTACGTGACTTTGGTGGACATTTTTTAAAAATTGAATTGTTTTTTTTCTTCATCACGCTTCAGTTTTGAGCAATGTTTTGGTACCTTGGGGAGGCTGAGTCACCCCCTTTAAATTGTTTACACATTTTACAAAATTTGCATACGGAAAACAGAAAGCCTTGCTTTTCCGATGAGGTACGAAATGGCATTGATGCAAGAATAGCAATAGCAAGGCTGTAAAGAAGCCTCAATATAATGATCTGCTAGATTCTATTATACTGATAACCTAGCAAAGCATTTACAAAATAACCCCTCTTGTCAAGTGTCCTTGATTTTCAGGGACGTTCCTCATTTTGCGTCAAGCATTCTCTTTGTCCCAGCTCCATCTGGCATCCGTGGCCTGGGATTTACATGGCAGCAGATAATTGAAAATTGCATTCGTGTGCTGTTTTCTAAAACACCCCCTTACCTGAGCTTTTTAAATGGAGAGTGTTCCTAACCCT
The DNA here is from genome assembly GCF_000703405.1 of Apaloderma vittatum. Classification (NCBI taxonomy): domain Eukaryota; kingdom Metazoa; phylum Chordata; class Aves; order Trogoniformes; family Trogonidae; genus Apaloderma; species Apaloderma vittatum. Next base: position 45,792 of record NW_009716324.1, read on the forward strand.
GGTGCCTCGTGCTCCAGCTTCACGTCCCAGCTTTTTCCCTGGTTTTGCTTTCTGTCCTGTGGCATCTTAGAGGATTTATCAAGGGAATTTCTGAAAGGCAAGCTACAAAACTTAGCCAAAACTCTTTGTGTTTCCCTAAAGAGTTCAAAAGCCAAAATTTCAGGCTGAGATATATATTTTTCCTGTGTGTATTTTGAGTTTCAGGTACAACATTTGGAACTGCTGATATCTCTCTCTATTCTGCAACACCATTAAGGCACATGCTGCAGTAAAAGCACTGTTTCAAAACCAAAATATTAGTGTTCTGATGTCTATTTTTAAAGAGAAACTTGAGAACATGACACTACCTTGTATTTCATGTTGTAAGGTGCCAGGTGAGTTAGTCGCAAAAAAGCAATAGTGATGATGTTTGATGATGAAAGGCAGTATTTTTACTTTTGTGCTGGGCAAGCCAGGGAACAACCTTTATGCCTATATAAACACAAATTCTCTATCTCACTTGGTGTATATATATAAAAAAGGATAAAGACTAGACTCTGAATTAAGCTGTAGAATATTCTAAGTTTTGCTGTGTTTTTCCATTGCTCTGCCTAGAGGAACTGTATTCATTTTACTTCCATAATCCTCAAACGTCCTTTTTTTTTACCTAATAGTTTTTCTTTTTTATTTTCTCCTCACAGCCTGCCCCACCCTCGGCTCTACTGAAGGCTCCGTACAAGGTACAGCAGCACAAAAAGCGCCAGCAGTGCGGGGCTGGGTGGGAAAACACCCCCTGGTCTTGGCTTTTGAGAAATACGGAAGAGCTGAGCAGGGGGGAAAAGATTTCCTGGTCCTGAGGGAAAGGGGAGAATTGTGAGAACGAAAATAGGAAAATATCCTTTTCCAGGTAGAAGGGTATTCTGCACTGAGTCAGTGTGTCCCCGCTGTCCCACCAGCTCACACTCTGGGCTGTTTGTGCTTCATGCCGGGATTTTCGCTGGCCTTAAGGAAGCTGGGCTTCAAACAGCTGCTGAATTTCAAGAGGATTTCCATCCCAAATTCATACAGGCTCCTCAAGAAAAACTCTCAGTCTGTCTGTCCCAAAATCACCTGTGCATCCTCCAAAGATGTAGATACCCAAGTTGGGTATCTATCTCTGCAGCTGGGCTCTGTGGGCTTTGCTGGGGTAGCAAGTCCTCATTTCTCCAGCTGATGCCGTAACGCACTTCATGCTTTTGAGGTTGCTGTGTGGTTTTGTGACTTAGAAAACAATTAGTTCTGCTTCTGAAGTGATACCACCTCCTCCCCAGAGAGCTTGATGATACGGGTGTGCCTGAGAAACCGGCTTCAGCTCTTGGCTCTGCTGTTACCCTGTGCCTGAGTCACTTTGTCTTTGCTGAGCTCCCACCAGCTCGCAGGGATGCACATCCTTGCCCGGGGGGCTCTCGCTGGTGTTGCCCTGTCTACGGATGCCAAAGCCAAAGCAATTAAATCATAAAGCCACAACTCCTGCTGATCCTTCCTCCTTGACAAACGTGGCAGGAGTTCACTTCCTTAGCAGCTCGCTGAAACCGTTACATGGAAGATTCACGATATGATAATGATACGATTATATTACAGTATGTTTGTAATTATGACTCAAGTCTTACTTTCAGTCGTTATCCTACAATATTTCCTGCATGTTTGAAAGGAAGTTCTAGTGCCAGAAGCTCCAGATCAGAGATAAATAGCTTTCAAGTAGGTCATTTCTTTTGGCAAACTCCCTAGCACTCTTGGAAATAAAAAAAAAAAAAAGAAAGACTCCCTGGACGAATCCCCAGGAGAAATAAAACCTCAAGTCAAGAAACTGCAGAATATTGTAAATGGTGAAGGGGTGAGGGAATCTAGAGTGAATGCACCACGTTGTGCTGAAGTTGTAGCTTTTCCATTTGCTACCGAACGAGCTATCTCCTTCATCCCAGCCTGCTGCAGACTCAGATAAACTGAATAAAGAACCCCAATTGCAAGATCTTGTCTTACTGAACAGAAAACTGAAATGAGAAAATGACTCAGAGCTTTAATGTTGGTCCGGGAGAATGAGATGAAGCTGCATGAGCCAGGGAGATGTTAGAGGTGTCAGGGGAGACCACATAAGGCAGGTCACCCTATTTTCTCATGAAAACAGAGAGAAATGGAAATGCTCATACTTTAAAGTTCTTTCTTATTTTCTCTGACTCTTCCATATAAAGCATTTCAGAGCAGGAACAATTCTCTCTCCCTACTAGCAATTACTGGAGTGATCCCACGCCTTTGGAAGATATTGTTAATTCATCTAGTTGTAAAGGGGAGATTGTTGGAGTAACTTCTTTCTCATTTGTTTTTGATTCTGAAGTTTCAAAAACACAGTTGTGAAAGTCTCCATCTTTAGTCTACTCCCCTCCAAGAGGAGGAGAATACATTAAATGGGTACCTAGCATGCAGACACACACCCTTTTCCTTGGTCCCACGTGTGGAATACGCTCCAGGTCTCTAATTTGCATGGCCTTGCTGGTGCAGTTTGGCTACGGCTTTTTCTCCTGTTTCTTTTTCCATGCTAGGTAGAGGCTAATTCTACCTGCTCTTCAATCACACTTCTTGTCTAATCACTCATTTTTCTGGGTTTTCCCTTTGTCTGTTCCAGGATTTGACATGATGGAAGCTTTTGGCTTAGTAGAGAAGGAATACGCCTCCATTAAAGGCGTGGCCATGGAGCCCTTCGTGTTCAGTGGTTCCCGTACCTTCACCCTGTTCAGAGACACCCAGCTCACCCAGAGGACCAGGTGGGAGAGGAGCTGTGACCAGTGTCATCTTCATCAGCAGCCTCGGGCACACGCGTTAACTGTGCTCACAGTAAAGGGAGACCACTGATTTGTGTGTGAATGATGCAGCAGCTTCAAAACGAGGTGATAAGGCTGCTGAGCTAAATCAAACCATAGGTAGACTAAAAAGAGTGCCAGAGTATTTTTCCTTAATATATTAAGAAATTAACCTTTGGTTTTCCTCAAGACGAGTATGGAATATGTCAAGCAGAAGTTAAGAGGATGCAATAGGGGTATTTGTTATATTTTCTCTTGCAGCCAAACATTCACACCGGGGCTTTTCCTTCTTACAAAATCCCTTTTTCCAGCAGTGCTAGCTGCTGCGATGAACGTAAGGATCATGTCATGCACGGGCACTGCACCATTCTTTAGGCATTCTCTCCACAACCACACACACCTCAGCGATGGCAGTTTGAGGTCACGTTTTCATCTTCAGTCCTTTCTCCCAGCGTCTCTGGTTCAGAGACAGACCTTTGCTTTATAGAAAATACTTGTCTCATAGCTGTCTGTGGCTTGGTCCTTATTGATGAGAGGGAATAACCACTGTCTCTGGGCTGTGACTTGACCCTGTTTCATTGCATATGAGGCTTCTCCACAGGGACCCGAGCGGGCCAGGCAGCTCCCATGACCTCACTCATTTTTTACGACTATAAATCAGGAATGATCTGACATTCAGTGCTACTTTGTTTAAAGCCTAATTACTGAAGTTCTGGCTTGGTTTAATCTTAGTTAAAGAAGCAAAGCTTCTTAGAGTAAATAGAGCAGGGGAAGTTCAGAGAAGTCCAGTTTAAATGCTCGGAAATTTATGGGCAAATCCTTTTGTACAGCTGGTACATGTGTCTCTCAAGGACATCGCTCCTTCAGGAACAGAGAGAGAAATAAGAACATACATTACTTATGAATCAGTCCTGGAAAGAGGCTTGATGAGGTGTCTGTATGCCCATGCAAATGTGTCCTGTTTCGGATTATAGATGTATTTCAGGCGTAACCCACCTGACCTTCCTCATGGCCTCATGTCCTCTCGCTGCTGTTCCTGCCCAGGGTGCTGGGAGGGGTCCTGCGGTGGCTGCAGAGGACTTGAGTGACCACGAGTCCCAGTGCTGAGCCCAAATTTGGCAACTGGGATGGGAAGACCCAGACGGGACTTTCTGTGGGCTCTGTGCTTACCCCTGAGGGGCACTTACACTGATTTCTGCCCAGGCTTAAAGATTTACCCCGTGATGCCTGATGGCCATCCCTCCTTCTTGAAGAGGAGACTTGGGGGAGCGTTTTGGAGCCCGGCAGGGATGGTTTTTGCAAGCTATCACTTATTTCTCGATTTTGAAATCCCTCAGGCTACACTCGCTGTGTGATGGCATTGCCCGTGGCAGCTCTGGCAGTGACGGACTGACACCCACTGCTCCCTCTGATCTCCCCCCGTGCCAGGGGAGGGCTCGGCACTCGGCACAGGCTTCGACAGCCTGAGCGGGATGCACGGAACAGGGGCCATGCTCTCTGCTGGCGTATCGTGTTCAGCCCTGGGGGTGAAGCTTCCCTAGAGACACGATGGATGAGCCCTGTAGGATGATAAAAGCTTGCCGGGCTTGTCTCGTTCCAGCGACATCCACCTCTTTGCAATCCCACCCGAGCACACCATTAGCATCCTCCTGCGCCTCCTGCCCGAGACCCCCAAGGAGCCCTTCGCTGTGTGGCAAATAACAGACGAGGACTTCCAGCCCCTTCTCGGTGTTAACCTTGACCGTAAGGTTTCTTGTTGAATACAATAAATTCAGGTATTTGCACACATTTCTGCTGGCAGCAGAACTTGTTTTGGCATTCAGCTTTTGTTGTTGCTGACTAGCTTGCATTTTAAATATTGCCTAGTGCAATTAAAAGGCTTATTTTCATTTATATTCTACCTTGTAATATATTCATTATTTATACTTATTCTTTTTCTTTTCTGCTGCTTAGAAGTGTTTCATTACAACATATGCGCTCCTTCACGATATATAAGCTTATTTATCTACTATTGCTCAGCACGCGGGTGAAATCAATTTCTCTTTTCATCCTAAGCTGTTATTTGTCCTATTTTCCTTCTAGCCAGTAAGAAATCCTTGACCTATTTCAATCATGACTACAAGGCTGATTTACAGGAAGTCTCCTTCGACCAGCAGGAAGTGAAGAAGATTTTCTATGGGAGCTTTCATAAGGTCCTTATCAAGAGAGGGAGAAACGCGACTCACGTTCTCTCTCCAGTCTGGGAATATTTTGTCATCGATGTGTATTTTTCAAAGCGAGGAGTCATACACATGCTTTGCATCCAGGTTTCTAGGGAACCGGCAAACCTATTTGATAACGCTGAAGTTTATAGTTGTAAAGGTTTAGGGTTCATCTTGTGTTTGAAGAGTGATACACATGCTTTTCATCCAGGTTTATAGGGAACTGGCAAACCTATTTGATAACGCTGAAGTTTGTAGTTGTAAAGGTTTAGGGTTCATCTTGTGTTCAAAATATGGTTTCCACATATTGACTGCTTCCCATTCTCCCAAGAAACTCCAAAACTGAGGGATTTTTTAGGTCTTAACTAGTAAAATTTGGAAAATCAAACTTTAAAAAAAAAATAATAATTTGGGATTTTGATGACCGTTGAGTGTTGGGAGGGAAAAAAATATCTAGAGTTTTGAGATAGCTGCCTTAGCACTCCTAACAGAGTTTATTTTTTGCCATCACTGTCCTCAGACCAAAATTGTTCCACCCAAATGAGCAATGGGCACTTTCTATCAGTATCTGTAGGCAATTCCATTATTCAGCTAGTTCTGAAAATGGAATTATTTTAATGCTACAACTCCAGAAAGGCTTCTGTCAAGGACAGGTGAGGGGAACATCAGGGAAAAATGCAGTCTTGCACAGCAGGCACAGCACATGATGAAACGGTCCTGAGCCTCCTTTGAGCCATTTGCTCATTAAAACCCACCACCAGTAACGGCAGCAGTCTGGGAATTGGCAGAAAGCACTACTGTCTTTAAAAGACTCCCTCACCTTGCTGCTGAGCTCCAACCTGCTTCTGTCCACCTGCTGCCCAGGTGCATGTGGCCGTGAGCCACTTCAAGGTCAAACTCTACCTGGACTGTAAGAAAATTGCAGAGAAACCCATCAACACCCTCGGCAGCATCTCCACCGCTGGCTTCATCATGCTGGGAAAAGTGACAAGGACCAGAGGACCCAGGAGCGGGTCTGCACCGGTGAGTCCCCGGCAGCATGCGCTGTCGGAGGGTGGGGAGGGAGCTTAAATTTGGAGCTGGCTGGGGTAGGCAGGCAGAGAGGAGTGCCACCTTGCATCATTCTCGTTCTGAATGCCTCTGAGTGCTGCTGTGACGCACGACCGAGTCCTGATCCCGCTGATCTCTGTGATTTTAATGAGCTTTCCTCACGGAGTGTTTCTCCCCCTCGCTTCCTACCTCTGCTTGAGGTCTATGATTGGGGCGGCCACATGAGTGTATCCCCAGAGGTGCCTTCAGTTGGGAACCGGGGAAGCACAGACCCTTCTACGAGGGAAAGTTGTGCACATCAGCCCCCACCGAGCGATGTCGGGAAGTGCTGGCATCTGAAGGCAACAGCGCTGGATGTGCCTCTGTCTCCAGAGTGTTCGGGCTTGCCTGGCTGCATACAAATGATAGGAAAATAATCTTCAGTACAGAGGGTCTTTGTGAGCTATTACTTGAAAAAACAGACCAAACATTCGGTGCTAGCCTGCGGGGGTGTCCTTACTGCATTGCACAGCGCTGCAGAGGAGGGAATAAGGGAAATTGTGGGCTGGTGGCAAGTCCTGTGACAGCCCCAGTGGTCCTAAAGGCAAAACCACCCATTTTTGCCATCACTCATTGCTATGCTTACTCCACAAACCAGGAATGCGAAATACATGCAGAATAAGGGGCAAGATCATCACTCGCAGTGTGCTCATGGGACTATAGAAAATCATCTATGAGTTCTGTGAAGCTTTTACTCCCTGGCTCTGCTTCAAGATCCAGAATTCCAGGGGAAAACAGTGCATCAGCTGATTTGCAACTTCCCTTGTTTCAAAGTAGTGCAGTAACCCAGTTTGTCCCATATGTCTCCCCAAGTGCAAAGGGAGAAGCAGAGGCCTGTGATATACTGGGGAAAAAAGTGGACACAGAAATTTAGGGTCAGCCTTAAAACACACCAGGGGACAGTGATATTCAAGCAGTATTTACTTATTTCCTAAATAAATTCTGTGGCAATTTGATTGCACGCCTGTGACCAGCAAAGCAGGAATCTGTGCTTTCCTTCTCCTTTCTAAATTCTCCCTGCAAGCAGCTGAACTGGACAGGTCAAGCTGAGTAATGAGCAGCTTCGCGCCATCCCTACTCCCATTGCCTTTCCAGCCCAGCAAAGTCTCACGTCTTCTACGGCTCTGCTGCCCTTGAGAAGACAGAGTGTCTCATTACCGGTTATTGTGGAACGTTATTTAATTTGAACTATCTTCAAATGCTGCTTGATCTATGGAGCTCCTCTATAGCTGTATGCTGCATATCGCACACCCTGGGCTGTGCAGCTTCTTGTTAAATGCATGGAGTGGAAGGGAAATTAAAAAAAAAAAACAGGATGAGAAATCTCTGCATTGTTATTTTGGTTTGGCTTTGTGCAGTGTGTGAGCTGCTTTGTTAATCAGAATGGGAAGATGTGGCAGTTGTGAAGGATGTGGTGAAAGAGACAGGTTGGGGTTTCTTGCGAGAGGAGGACATCTGCTCTGGGAAACGCTGCTGCCACATTTACTCTTATCTCAGTGTCCCTAAGGGGAACAAAGCACAGTTTGCTTTCACATATTGCAGATGCTGAAGCCCAATTACTTGAGAATCTGCTCGCTGGTGCAGGATTGTGATCAAATTGGAGACTTGGCTTCCGCTGACATGAAGTTGCTTGTTGATTTACTTAGCAAGAGACAGAGACACAAAGGCTTGTAAAACACTCAGCGGCCAGGGCTTTCATGCTGTGGCTTTTTTGGACGCAGTTATAGTTGGGACTACCTGGAAGAGTTCTGTCAAATCATCACTGATTATTATTATTAGCACTTGAACGCCATGAGATTTGGTGATGAACCGTGTGTGCCAACGCTACTTTCTTGTCATACTCTTTGTTCCACAGTTCCAGCTCCAGTCTTTGCAGATCACGTGCAGCAGCGTAGGGGCAGAGGAAGACAAATGCTGTGATCTCCCCGCACTGGTAAGACAAGAGAGACCACTCTGCTAATTGACATGATGTTGGGGATGAGGGAACCAGTCTGTGGCACTGAGGTGGCACTGCAAATGGTTTTGATAGGCTCAAGAGGGAAGCCATTTTTCCCCTCCTCTCTTGGGAATATCATCTCTGGGTGAAGTGAACAAAACTGTGTTTGCTTCAAAGGGAAAGAAAACTCCAAATCCTTGTGTGGTGTGTCACTCATGTCATGACCTTGTCTGTGACACCAACCCTATGGCTTTGCTGCCACCTTACCCCTGTGTGACAGCATCTCCCTGCTCTTCCTTCCATGTTTTCTTCTCAAACAGAAAGTTGTGTTGTGGGGGATATAAATACTTAATACAAAAATATTATCTTCTGATATGTTACAAAAATTTCAGGCAGCACTGGTTTGTATTTTTTTTGTCTGAACTTATTATTTGACAGAAACATAAAGCACTCGATGTCTCACAAAATCTCTCAGTGGAGTAGAGAAAATTGCTGCTTTTCTCCAACAGAAAGACCGAATTTTGAAACACTGAACTTGTTACCTGTGATCCACCCTGCTCTCTCTGCACAGCTCCTCATGCCTCTTTGGTTTGCTTTCATTTCAGAGGGACGAGGAGACCTGCCCTACCTTAGCTCCTGCCTGCTCTTGTACTTCTGGCCACCCGGGTTTGCCAGGACCTCCAGGACCCCCTGTAAGTTGGCCCTTCCGTGGGCAGCACCCTGCACTCACTGGTGTTACTTCATGTTTTTTGGGCATGGCAGGTGTGAGGATAATGCTCCTGGTGCTCCGCGAGGTTTTAGAACCATAGTATCGTTTATGTTGGAAAAGATCCTTAAGATTATTGAATACAACCGTTAACGTAGCACTGCCACGTTCACCATTCAACCCTGTCCCTGAGGGCCACATCTTTTAAATACCTCCAGGCATGGTGACTGCCCCACTTCTCTGGACAGCCTCATCCAGTGCTTGACAACCCTTGCAGAGAAGGAATTTTTCCTAATGTCCAGTCCAAACCTCCCCTGGTGCAACTTGAGGCCGTTCCATCTCTTCCTATCTCAGGGAGCTTTGATGTTTATCTTGTGCCAGGACAAGGCTAAGAGGTGCCCTTCAGACCTCAGATGATGATCAAGTGGGGAGATGCCACATTGGCAACACAACAGTTGCAGCTGGGGATGGGCTGAGCAGTGCCTGGTGCCACTTCAGCCCTCTTAGATGGAGAAGACGGGTCATCCTTGGTGCCTGCAAGAGATTTCATGCATCGGAGGCTCTGAGACTCGTTGTAAATGAGAAAATAAATCCACACCACAAAGCCTTCCTATCTGGTTTCTGAGTTGTGGGAGCCTTATAAACATCTGTGTGGGTGGGCAGTATAAAGGGGGAGACTTTGCAATCCTCTCTGTCCCCAAAACTCTCTTTTGAGAGGTCTCATTTGACCTGCAAGAAAATGCTGAAGGAAATGGAGGGGGGAAGTGATAACAGTCATTAAGTGTGTAACTTGTTCAGGGATGTAGGGCAAATGAAATATTTTTCCCCGTCCTTTACAGTCACAGGAGAGTCACCATGGGCTTAAACTGTAAGAGAAAATATTCCAGTTAAACACTGGGAAGCAGTTATCAAAAAAAGTTTGCTTCCTGGATGTTTGAGGAAAAACATTCTATTTGCACAAGACGGCCAAAACCTGACAACCTGTCCAGTGCACTCCGTTACAACCACTCCAGGTGCTTTTCTCCTGGAAAGTAACCATTAAAAAAAAAAGAATTAGCCTCTTTTGTCAAGCAAAAAGGTTTCAGATGGCCTCCTGCATTACTGTGGTTTAACTGTGAATTCAGTTCCACACTTTGCAAGGAGTAGCGCCTCATTGCAGTGTAATTATATGCTCATTCCAGTGGAAGTTTAATTACACAGCACACTCCAGTATCACAGTTTGCTTCAATATCCTAAGTGCATAATTACCAGCTTGCATTGCCCTGTGGTTTAAACATCTCTGCAGAACAACCCTTTAAAGAGCAGGACTCCTTTAAACATTAGAGAAAATAGGATTTTGACACATAACCTTACCCTCACACCACTAAACCCTTGGTAATTTGCTGCAGTTACAAGCACGCTCATTGCTATTTTTAAAACTCTGGTGAACAAGACCACATCTCACCTTGTATCTATCACTGTCCTTAATGAGTTCTTTTGACCAGGTCCAGCTAACTTCTGAAATGAGCTTCTGGGTGCTTCTGTGAAAGCACCTTTCCTAAAGCTCCCTGCCTGTGCTTCTGAATTCATTGTTTTTGTAGATTCAAGATAGAAACTTTCAGATTAAGATGTCAAAAGTTCACACAGTATTGGTTCGTGCCAGAAGATCGGCTTCTTCTCTCCCCCCAGCAGTTACACAGATGCAGAGCTAAGCCAGGTCTCTCCTGGTTGTTGTCCCCAGTCTCGACATGTGCCTGCTCTCTCGGGATGTATATTATAAAAGCCAACACGGCCCCAGAGAGTTGTAGATATGTCTTTTTCTTCTCAAGTGTATTCACATGTGGTGTCTCAGAGTGAATTCTCTGGGCAAGTTGGAGGAAGGAGGCTGGACAGATTGAACTCTGTGTCTCCATGCTGGGGGTGAGGGCATTGTGTGGAGTGGCTCTTCTCCCTTTTTCCACACTTGCTGGATGGCTTGATCCATTCCCTTCTTGTCTCCATTTCCTGCGAGCTCTCTGGGGCAGGAACCGTCTTTCACGGAGCACCACATCATGTCCCCTGAGCTCCTGGTTACACCTCACTAAAGGTTATGATATTCCTAACAGCAGCTTTGTGTCCTACTGGCAGGGCAGCCCTGGGAGGAGAGGACCTCAAGGGGAGCAGGGTGAGCCAGGACCTAAGGTGAGTCCCAATACTCAGCAGTATCTCTGGTTCTGTTTACTTCAGGTGGTGTCAGAGACATGATGCAGGGGTGCACACTCCTCTCATTTCTGGTCTGAGCTGGACTCCTTAGACTGGGGACTATCTCACTGCACCAAGCAAAGCGCAAACAGAGCCTTAAGGACTGACGTATTGAAGAGGAGAGCATCACTTATTATTAATTAAGTGCTCAGTTGGGCTTTGGAAATTTAGGTGATGAGCCTGATTGCGCTGAATTAGTGCAATGTATGTGGTCAGCGATGTTATCTGTGCAAACAGAGCCTTAAGGTCTGACGTATTGAAGAGAAGAGCATCACTTATTATTAATTAAATGCTCAGTTGGGCTTTGGAAATTTAGGTGACGAGCCTGATTGCGCTGAATTAATGCAATGTATGTGGTCAGCGATGTTATCTGGGAAAGGGTCAGTCTTTGTGCTGTGCTTGTTCTGGCTGCCAAGCCTCCAAACCGGACAGATCGGTACTGCTCTGGGGCAGAGCAGCACGAGGAATGAAACAGAGCAAGAACCACACAAAGCCTTCAGGAGCAGCTCTGAGGTGAGCACAAGGAACAGCAGGATCTGCATCCCCCAGCCCCAGGGACTGGAGCAAGCCCCAGTACACAAGAGCCAGCCCAGCTCAGCCCGTTGGTCCCCTTCTTTGGGATAACACCTGGGAACGCAGCATGGTTACAGGATCAAGATTTTGGGGAAGGAATGGGAATGGATGCAGATCTCAGCCATGGGCTAAGGAACAATTCCCTTTTTCTCACTGGCCATCCTGAAGAACAGGAATGACTCGCACTTGGGAAGGTAAATCGGGCTCTGAAAAGCACCGTTTGCAGCTTTACCATCTTCTCCCATGAAAGATGTACCAAAACCTTGGACCTAAAAGGCCAAGGCAGCTGAGGTTACTAGAGATCTCCCTATCTCGACTTCATCCTGAATCCTGTAGATGGTTCAAGATGACCCAGGTCGTGTAATGCAGCCCACGTGGAGAGCCCGCATTAATTGCTTTCTTACCTTTGATTTCATGTCTTTGGCTTTAGGGTGAACCAGGCCCACCCGGACAAGTAGGGCCAGAGGGTCCAAGTGGCCAGCAAGGCTCTCCAGGCTCCCAAGGAATCACGGTTCAGGGTCCTGTGGTATGTGATCTCTTCCACTGCCTGTTTTTGTCGTTTGCTCTTTGCAGTTAGAACATGTCTTTGAAATGGGTGTCTCAATAGAGACCCCCTAAATGTGATCCATGTATTGACATCATCCTTACTAACAGCTGGAAAAACTACAGTAGAGAGAGATGATGATCTCTCTTTTCATGCTGTTGAGCCCCTCCATTTAGTCATTCTGGCAAAAGACTACTTTTGTCCAGACTCTCCCTAATGTGCCTTTAATGAAAACAGCCCAGTGAGATATTCAGGCATTTTTCTTTGCAATGATCATCCTTGCTTGGCAAGAAATAGAGGTGGAGGCTGCTGCCTGCACGTCTGGGGTGGCAGAATCCCCGTGCACGTGCTGGATGTGGAGCAGCAGATTGCTGTTGGTTTTAAAGGATCAAAGAATCATAGAATGCGTTGGGTTGGAAGGGACCTTTAAAGGTCATCTAGTCCAACCTCCCGAGGGACATCTTCAACTAGATCAGGTTGCTCAGAGCCACAGAGTGCCTAACTATGTGCTTCTGTTTTAATCCAAGGGACCACCAGGAGTTAAAGGAGAGAAAGGAGACACTGGAAGTCCTGGCATGCAGGTACTGGCATGGTAGACACTGTTTCTTTTAATTGTCTCAACAAGTTGCCCTTTTTTCCCAGTAACTACATCGAGCAGGATTGAAAAGCCATAGAACTGTTACTGTTGTCTACTTGGAAACTATCATTTTGGAGTGTCATCACTTTCCCAAGGGAAATGAAGTCAGTTGGTGCAAGAAAGATAAACCTATCTGGAAGCTAGATATAATTGAATTAAAGGTGGGATAACAGTGATTGCTTTTTTTTAATAAATAATTATGTTTCTTCTTCCATCTTTTTTGTATGTCTCCTGTTACAAGACAAATAAATGATAATCAGATGCCAAATTTACCAAACAATTCTGATTTATAGGG